>NC_056731.1:1092946412-1093006412 GCF_019279795.1 Protopterus annectens | reverse complement strand
TATTTTCCCTTCACATTCACTCCTTGTAATGCATGTTATATTTCTTTATTGCAATGTATTCCTATGGCTTTCCTATTTTCCCTTTACATTCACTCCTTGTAATGCATGTTATATTTCTTTATTGCAATGTATTCCTATGGCTTTCCTATTTTCCCTTTACATTCACTCCTTGTAATGCATGTTATATTTCTTTCAGCACCAAGTTGTTGTATATCTGTTGTGGCTTAGTGGTACATCAAGCAAACTGGTGAGTCCAAGGTGTGGGGTTTGAGACTGACAGGGGTATTTTATTTTGCTGCTGAGCAATACAAGGGCCTTGTCATACAGAGTAACTAAGGCACTTTTAAGCAGTTGTAAGCGGGTTTGCGCAGGTTTGCACGATGCTTAGCAATGCTTAGCTAAGCGCACACAAGCTCACACTCGCGCACCCCCGCTAACTACTGCTTAAAAGTGCTTACTCCCGCTAACCCCCGTGCTAATTTCTTTTTAAAGAAAAGAAAATGGGGAGATAGGAAAGTGGTGAAAAAGGGGGCACAAAGAGGGAAAGACAGTAGGGAAACCAGCTCGGGATGTGCAGGATGGGTGTAGGGAAGGTCCATAGCTGCTCATTTCTTTACCAGCAACAGCTGTGGATATGTATGAAATTTGGTGTGAAATTTAAAACCTTCCACCCCTGAGAGAGGGGTGAGGACAACAAAATATGTTGTACTGCCAATTAGAATTATCAGTTTACATGTCCAGTGGACATGTGTGCGAATTGGGCAGCTATGTATGGGGCGTAATATTTTTGTGGAAACAGATTGCCCTTTTTTTTATTTATTTTTTTTTCAGGTGAGAGTGGAATGTGAGGTAGAGGAAGTAGGTATATTTGGGAAGGTAGGTTGGGGAGGTAAACAGACAAGACAAACAAGATGCATACAGGGGTGAGTTTGACACATGGGGTGGGTGAACACAATTGACAGGGAAGGATGTTTGGAAATCGCAAGTCCATGAGCCCACAGATGGTAACAGTGGAACTATCCTCACCCATGAGCAGTCACCACTGCACCTTCACAGCCCCGAGGGTGGCTGTGCTGGGGGCTGAGTAGGAAGGGCAGGCTCACCCAAGAGACATGCCACTCTCGCCTCAAGCTGGTGTAGGGGATCAGCGACTGAACGCTGGATCTCCCTATGCACCACAGCCCGGACCCTTCGAAGGGTGACAGGTGGCCCTTCTCTGCCCACGCTTGCACAGGGGGGACACCCCATCCCCTGCAGTTTTTTCACCCAAAGGTGGCACAGGACCAATGGAGGAGGGGAGCCCGGGCTGGGCACCGGAGCTGCTGGTGCCAGGGCACTCGCCAACTGAGGAGGGACAGGTGGGTCTGCTGGGACCGGCCTTCCCATATGTTCTGTGATTAGGTGTGTTTAATTACAACATAAACAATAGCATTCCAGATTAGTTGTAACAGCATGCAGTAATATTCCCATTAACCCAGCACACCAAGGTTCCAACAGTTGAACAGCAAGCATAACACATGCATATATTGAACGGCAGTGGATATTCCAACAGCATGCAGGGATGTTTGGTAGCAACAGGCCACCATGAACGTGGTGTTTGAACAGGGCACATGCATCAACATCAATGCAAATATTTATAAAACAATAGGACATATGTCCCAACAAATATTTAAAGTTACACATACCCATTGAGGTGTGGAATTGCATGATTTATGCACATACGGTAGGGTGTGGAAAAAACCTCGGTTAACATCTTATAATGACCTTTAATCTACACTACATTCCCAGTGACTGCAGTTGTATATCCCCTACCTGTATTATTACACTTGCCACCATGCATTAGCTTGTGTCATGGGTTTGGCTAGTTCAATATATGCCTGATCTATATCTGACATACTAACTGTCCAGGATGCAGGTGTTACTGCTACATATTTCTTGTTTGCATTTATATTTCTTTATCTACATATCTGGGATGTTTTCACATGACATTTTCACTTCGATTTGTACAGAACCCTGCATTTCGTAACACACACTCACATTTCTGGTGAATAATTACATGCTACATGTGTGCCAGGTTTACTTATACATGCCAGCCAGTAACTGACTATTGTGGACTGTATATATGTTTCCCAGCTACTAGGACTTCCATCACCCACTTTATATGGGACTGCATAACTCTGGGTTGCCAGCACATTTTCAAACAGTACAGTTTGTATAATGCAAGGGTACAACAACATTTCAGACTCTGTGACACAGACACACTCTGGGTTTTAGACCTTTATTAATGACATTGCACACTTTTCCACAGGCTCACTCCTTTATTTGTTTTAACGGTGTTTATGGCAGACATGTTCAAGACATATTATACCTTTATTAAGAGGTTAGAACAATTTTTTTTCAGGCTCACTCACTTATGTTATATGACAGTGCCTGAAGGGATATTATTCCAGACATATGTTACCTTTCTTAATGGGTTACTACACTCTTTTTCCTGCCTCTCTGACATTTTTATCTGACAGTACATGCAGAGGACGTATTCAGGCAATTCTATGGCTGTTTTATTGGACTACAACACTTTCTTTCATGCTCTCTCCCATATTTTATATAACAATACATGCAGAATAATCACTAACTTGCCTGGTGGCGCAGCATTAGCAGCCTATCAGCATAGGCTTGCTGATTCGCAGCATGGTCACCTGCAGCTGTAAAGTAAATGAAGGGATATTGAGACATACCTATCCATTATACATACTCCATTATCAATTCTTACATACTGCATTCCATGGCTATATACTCAGTTGTGGGGCATTCTGCATCCCACGGGCCTCCTGTATCCACTGGTTCAGGCGGTCCTGCTTTCATCTCTTCAGGTCTGCATGGTGGTGACGGACCTGCTCACCAGTCCGGGGAACGCCTGTGGCACTGGTGAGGTCACGAGCGAACCGGTTCCAAGCCTCTGCCTTGTACTCCGTCCCTTGGAACTGGCCCTGCAGGAGTCTTGTCTCGTGATGGTGGACAAGGAGCCAAACCATGTATTTGGACTCCTCGATGCCCCAACGTTGCGCTCGGAAGCGTGAAACCCCTCCTGCACCTGCCATTCTGACTGCAAATGTGAGCTACAATCAGTTATGGTGAGTATTTCCGCCTATGGGGCTTAAATATGCCGCATTTCCCACACTTTTTTGTGATTGGCCATTTTGTAAAATTCTTGGCTGACTGCAGACCTGCTTAGTAATGGTTAAATTACCATTCGTAAGTTTATGAATGTTAATAGCGGCTTCTTCTTCTATGTTGTCATGGCTTAGTGGTTCTGTACTTTGATTATGATGCAAAGGGTCCTTGGTTCGAACTTCATCATTCGTTTATTTTAATACGGTCTAGACAGGCTAGGGGGTGTGGCTGCGTTTAAGCAACTTAGCTCTACGTTGCTCCCCGGTGCCCTGGTTGGCGCAGCGCGCATGTCCTCGCAAACACATTGCGCTGAGTAAAGCGCTTTTAAACTTTGGGCAACTCTATTTAGCTGGGTAAAGCGCTATTAAACTATGGGCAACTCTGTTTAGCTGGGTAAAGTGCTATTAAACTATGGGCAACTCTGTTTAGCTGGGTAAAGTGCTATTAAACTATGGGCAACTCTGTTTAGCTGGATAAAGTGCTTATTAAGCTATGGGCACCTCTGTTTAGCTGTGTAAAACGTTGCTTAACACCAGGCTATCTGGGTCCTTTAAAAAATATATATTTTGTTCACTGATACATTGGCCATGTCACTGCTTTTAAAAAAAAATTAATCATATATGTCTGGTATTATTTCAAATACTGATTTAAAACATAAATAAGAAGGGGAGTGGTGGGACCCAAACCGTGAATGCCTTCTCTTTGTGCATACTCTCTACCATTACGCTATTGCAATCTGGTGTGATTTGCATAAACATTCTTTCTTATGCTCTTCCCGTGCACACACGCGCAAATATGGGCAGCTATATCGTGGATTTAAAAATATATATATATAATTATTTACTTTATATAAGTGTGATGGGGGTTTACAGTGTCAGGGAGTGTGGTGTTGGGTGCGAGTACATTTGAGCGAACTTGCTCTTGTGTGTTGACATTTTGCTTTTTATAACCTTGCAGGGGCGTGCACATTTAGACTGCTCGACAGTCGGACACGCCCCCTGCTTTCCTACTCAGTCCGTGTAAGAGTTACAGTTGAGTCAGCATGCCCTCATGAATATTCATGGCACGCTGACGTCAAACTGTTTAACTGCAGCCTCCGAGTAAGACTTTTTAAGTCTTACACGGAGGATTAGTGAATCCGGGGGATCATTTTTCTTTCTTTACTCTTCACATGTCTTGAAAGTGACTGCCTCTCTTGCTGTATCATGTGTTGGTTGCCATCAAATTATTTCCCAGACAGAAGTCTAGAATGGCCTCTCCTTCTTTATTACTGTTGTCCAAGCCATGTGGACCCAGGTAGTCCTTATATCCATTTCTGTCTGTCCTGATAGATGCATTCAGGTCACCCATTAACAGCACCAATTCATGTTGTCCTTCTTTATCTAGTAGATTCTGCAACTGCTGCTTAAGTGCACTCTTTTCCTTGCTGTTGCAACCCTGCCTATGAACAGTGCCCTATCTTTCTGACTGCCACTAGTATGTCACTAATTCTGATAACATCAATCACTGTCTTCTGAAGCATTTCCCTCAGCACAATTCCTACACCATTTCTAGTTTGTCCTCTTTCTGAGTAGTAGACTCTGGATCCCAAGTCAAGTGGCATGCTGAACTCCATCTTGTCTCATGGATACAAAGGATGGTCAGCCTCCTACTTACCATCATGTCATCCACTTCCAAGCTTGTCCTGGAACTTGCATTGAGTGTAGCAATTTCTAGTTCATGTTTAGCAAGTTGATTGGTTTTATGTCCAGCTCTCACTCAACAGAGCTATCCCAGGTAACCTAAGCTGGGCATCTGGACACTGCCTGGACAGTAGCTTATTGACCCAGGGATGCTGGGCTTCATAGTGGACACATATTGGTCAGTAGAGACACATACACTGCCTCCCACTGTTAGTATAGGTTCCTGTCATAGGTCAGAGTAGGATGGGTCCTCAGCCCACTTATCACTATCAAATACCCATGCCCATTGACATTAGACAACACCATCAAATCACCCAGAGCAACCCCATTGAGGGGATAACCCTACAATGGTGAGCAGTCTGTGACTCATGTTCTCCTATCTAGAGGCTACTGTGTACCACGGTTAATATCCAAAGTGGTTGGTCTGAACAAATCTTCCCCCTATGTGCACCATCTAAAGTCTGTGCTTCTGCCCACAACAACATTCTTGGGTGAGTTTGAGGTGGAAACACTCAGCATGTTTTTGAGGGGTAGGAGGATCCCCACAGAGACACAGGGAGAACATATTAATTCTATACAGGCATTGGTCGGAGGGCAGGATCAAACTTTGTACTTTGTGCATACAAGGTGAAGACCTTTACCATTATACCAACTGGGCTCATGTTCATTCTCAATATTCTGAGACTCACTCTTTGGAATATGAAACTATTGCCCTTCCAGATACCACAAAAGGCATGGGTGTTCCTATAGCAAGACAGTTACCTTTCTCATTCTTTCTTCCTCAGTTTTGTAGACCAAAGTCACCTCACAGTCACTAAAGTTGTAAAGAATCTAAGGAGCATGGCAGCCTCAATAGTCATGCTCCTTTCAGCAAAGAGTGACACAAAGAAGATCTGGTAATGTCTAAGGAACCTGGACCCCCTAGTCAGAATCCTACTCATTAATCCATCTATTCACAGACAATTCAGTTAAAGGGTGCTGCAGGTAAGACTAAACTGGGCAAATGGCATTTACCCCCTTAAGAGTAATCAAAAACAGATAGCATATGCATCTGACTAAGGTTGGGCAGCCCACACACTTTTGATTTTGATCTTGGTGAATGGGATTCATAGGACCACTTGCTAACACATCAATATCAATGAGATACTCAAAGTAATCTATGTCCTCTAAGTCTACAAGAATGTCTGGTTGCCTGGGACAGCAACTCACAATAGTCACAGACGATACCATAATCATGTAATATGTAAAAACAGGGAGCATCCACTGTTGCCATTTATCTCCAAAAGATATTCCTCCTTTAGGTAGATGCTGATGTTATATCTGGTGGACAACTCTCCAGAAGAGATTCCTCCTCTAGGTAGATGATGATGTTATACCTGGTGGACAACTCTCCAGAAGAGATTCCTCCTCTAGGTAAATGGGGATGTTATACCTGGTGAACAACTCTCCAAAAGACATTCCTCCTCTAGGTAGATGATGATGTTATACCTGGTGGAAAACTATCCAGAACAGATTAATTCCTCTAGGTAGTCTTTATCCCATCAAATGGAATGCCTTAGTGCACCACCTGAGCAAATTCTCCTCCAATACTCACAAATAAAGACTTCAACTGTAGAACTCCAACACCTCAGTCTTTGTGTGTGTGTGTGTGTGTGTGTGTGTGTGTGTGTGTGTGTGTGTGTGTGTGTGTGTGTGTGTGTGTGTGTGTGTGTGTATGTGCGTGCGTGTGGGTGGAGGTCCAATAATAAACCTCTTTTCCTGTCCTCGGCTCTGTCAGGTCATTAACTTCTTCTCAAGGTTTCTATGCAAACAAGCCTACACAACAAATGTCTTCTGTCTTTGTTCAAGAAATGATTATTGCATTCCTGCCTTTTCATTCCCATTTTTAAGCAAGTTGTTTTCTACAGTTACTGAAACCCAAAAGCCAGCCACCCAAAAATCCTACTTGGGTAAGTAGAAGGTATTATGTGATGGTGTTAGCCTTGTCACATTTTATCTGAAAAGGTTTCTGTTCAGCAGTTCCTTACATACTTATCTCCTTCAATTGGACCCAAATTATGCTCCAGTGAAGGTCCATCTCTGTTATTTCAACATGTCTACTTATGGTCTTTCCCCCTCCTCTTCCCCAAGGGATTCCTACAAATTAAGTCACACAGAAAGCCAGTGGCTCCATCCTAGAATGTGAATTTTGTATTCATGAAAATTATTCTCTCTTTATTTGAACCAACAACAACTATGTTGTTAAGTTTTATCTTGAAAAGCCATGTTACTAGTGGCCATCATTTATGCTGTAGGTGTGGTTTCTGAGCTACAGGACTTAATGGCTATAGTGCTCTGAATCATTTTTCATCAGGACAGCATGTTCTTGAGGACAGAATGCCCTTCATGTCCATGGTGGTCTCTGAGTTAAGTAAAGCAAACCATTTAGCTACCAACATTCTTTTGTATATCTCCAAATGGAAGGGAGAGAGATAACTACTTTTGCTGTATATGCATATGCATAGACACATAAGGTATTATAAATCTTATGCCAAGGATATGAGAAAATCAGATCAAAAGTTAATGCGTTTAAATTAGAGAAACTAAGCAGGCCAGTATCTAAGTAGCCAGTCTCCACATGGCTAGCAAGCTGCAGTGCATTCTGTTATGATTACCATGGATGGATCTTACAAAGGCAAGTTAGGTAAGGCTCATGTCTTCACGAGTGGCAGCTTCTTCTTCTCCAGGGATGAGTCAGCCCAGAGGATCAGTGAAGTAACATCATGGAGCTCCATTCTTTCCTTTTCAAAGAAATCCAATATTGACCTCTTTTCTTGGAGCAGAGCAGAGTTTGCAACTGCAGTCTAACACCACATGTTAACTGCTCCACCCTAGGTTTGTGGCAGGGCATGCATTTCTTTAGCAGTCTTTCCACTCATCAAGAATGACATTGCAGCAGTGATCCCTATGATGAACATAGTACAGCTAGTTAACAGTATATTATAGTGCATGCTTGAATACAGGCATCCCTATATCAGTATGGACTCAGTTCCACCTACCTCTTTTTCTTTCCCTTAAGTGGTTACAATGATGTCCAAAAATAAGTCTGCCACAGTTTCACGAGTCAGACTATAGCAGATTTGTGAACCTCATTTAAACTTATAAAACTGGCAGTAGGTAAATTATAATATGTGACTGAATCTACAATATGTGTTTTTCAGTGGCATGAAAGGATGTGAGAGCTTCTGATTTTTTATACTATAAGTAAAGAAATGGTATATTGAGTCTGTAACTGTCTTCTGCTGGGAAATACAGCAATTGCACACAAGACATACATTGTATAGCAAATATGTGAAACAGAAACTGAAATTATTCTCCATTATGATTACATTATTTTTGATTATTACTAGGCCAGGAAGTTTAAAAATATAAAATCACAATTAAAAAATTCTGTAAGGAGATAGCTAGCCAGCAGCAGAAAAATAAATTCATTAGCAGGTAAATTTAAAATCCATTGTAACTGAATATGTGGTTCTAATATTGAGAAGATCTACAGCAAACTGCTGAATAAACAGTATGGACAGAAGAGCTACATTGGAAGTGGGATGTACAGACCTCTGAGTTTGTTTCTGCTTATCATGTCTTCTGCAGATTTAGTTGATATATCTTAGGGATCAGTAATTATTTTAGTTTGGAGGATGGCTTAGTTGCAGACAGATGCTTTTCTTTCTTGTAATCTTTTTTTCATTTTTTTGTGTTATCTGCGCAAATGAATATTTGTCTGCATATTTAAGTGTTAACTATACTACTTAACGCAATTATTTCTTAAGTAAAGTATTTTTACTTATTCGCTTTTATCAAGGATGGCACAGTGGTTAATGTTGTTGCCTCATAACAAAAAGTTTTCTGGTTTGATTCTCAGCTGGGGTGCCTTCGGTGCAGAGTCTGCATGTCATCCCTGCATTTCTGTGGGATTTCTACAGGTGTTCTGGTTTCCTCCCACATTCCAAAGACATGTGTCAGGAGCATTTCTCCCCAGGCCTCTGTTGAAAATAGGCTCAGTCCTAGCTGAACTTTCCTGGTCAACAAATGTTAAATAAATAAGCTCGTGGATGAAGGGTGTATATTGCTAAAGGGTAACAAGTTGCTGGCATCCACCTTTAAGCAGACAGACTGCTCTGCTACAGACTGACACTTGTGTTTATAATTATTTGACTTCTTTTCTTTTTGTTATGCCTCTTTTGTTCCCACTGCCTGCGACCATCAGACCATCTTGCAAGGTATGAGCCCATTTGTTCCTTACTAGGTGAGAGCTGACCAAGAGGAGTCATCATCCAGGCAACCATCAGGAGTGGTTTGAAGTTTCTCTGATTTCTCTCTAGTCCTAACAGCTCACACTCACTGAGGCATCAGTGAGGGGATGTGCAATGGTCTGACTGAGTGGGATGTCCCCTCATTTCTGCAAGGGATGTTTCCTCCAAGCAGCCCTGTTGCTCACCCTGCAGCATGAGTGGTGGTCTCCCTGATCTCCACCTGGGAGTTCCAGTTGCCCTGTGTGTCTCTCGAGAGGTGAGTGGGCCACTTCCTTTTACTTTTCCTTCTCCTTGCCTGGGTACTATAGTTTTGGGGACACTAATCAAATCCCTGTCATCTGGGTCACAGTCAGTGCTTAATTTTTCTGTGCCACAGAGCCGTGCTAATCATTTAACTTATTTTCAAGAGTTGAGCAATAAATCACTGTTCTCTATTCAGGTTAATTTTCAGGAGTGTTGAGCCAGGAGAGAAAGCTGTCGCATTCAACAATATATTAATAGTGTGTGTGTGTGTGTGTGTGTGTGTGTGTGTGTGTGTGTGTGTGTGTGTGTGTGTGTGTGTGTGTGTGTGTGTGTGTGTATATGTGGTGTGAACATAAGAATTTATTCAAAGTGCACCTTTTTGTGGTCAAGTGAGCACTGGAAGGCACTGACATGGTAATTGTTTAAAATCTCACGACCTGCATTGGTGAGACCCAAGATGTGAAGACTGAATGGTTGAAAATCTGGACTTACTTATACTAAGTCTAAGATTGCCATGTCTCCAAATATTCTCTTTTTTCCCTGAGGTATGGTGATTTCAGAAATGGTATATATATATATAAGTTCAGAGGTGTGCGGGGCTTGTCCCATTCTGAAAACAAGTTTATAGAACAGTGGTGTTCAATATTCACTCTTCTCCTGTATTTTCTGTCTTCTTTTTTAGTATCTCCAGACTCAGCAGAGCAAGTCTCCAGATTTCAATAGAGAGCCCTATGAAACCCTGACAGAGTGATGACAAAGGGGTCTAGGCAGCTAGGCCAAAGACACTGCTTTGTGAGTGTCCACTGTGATGCTGATTCTTGGGTGTGGATGGTAAAGCCAACAGTAGCCTTTTCAGATAAAATGTAGCAAGAATCACACTATGCACAACATTTCTTTCACTACCCACAGCCAACAGTGATTTTTTTTCTGCATACTCTTGAGCTGAAGCTGAATTTAATGATTTTTTTTTAAACTTTAATTTGTTTAGTAACAGTGGTGTGACTTCAAAGGCCATATCTTTGGCGGCCATCAGTTTTTAAATTTAGATAATTTATTGGTAAGTAGTGGTGTGGAACCAAGGACTATACTTTCTACCCACTGTATACATTATAGATGGGAACAGTAGTGTGGATATTCTTACTGGACTTATTTAACCTGCAAAGCATTTTTGTCAGCAAAGGTTTATATACCCTTGCTGCCATATGGTAAATATACAGAGGCATAGATTGCACAACTATTATTTAATTTGTTTATTAAAAATAATTTAAGAAACTGTCAGAAATGGGCTGTAAAGAACATGGAAAATTTCAGTGTCACAGCCGATGAAGCATTGTAAAAGTATAAACATTTCTTCTGACAGTATATCCAAAAAGGCACAATAATAGGGATGTGTGCAGTTATAATGTAGCCCACTAAATCTGAAGGCAGACTAGCTGGTGCTCAGGGATTGCATCATGCAGAAAAAGGACATCCCATCTCATCCACAGATGACCTCAAAACCTAATTGGAATTAAAGAAATATGAGCCAGAGGTGCAGTGTCTGGGGCTTGAGGCAGCTATAAAATACAACTGCTTTGAGGTACAAAGGAAGTGAGAGCAAACTGAAGAGCCATGCAATACTAGAACAAAAAGGAAATGTTTGTTCATAGCCAAAGACAAGTTAGTAATGAGGGGAGAAAAGATGAACCCTGGATGTCAAGGTCAATGCCAAATTATTTCTGAAAGTATAAAATGGGGTATCATTTTGATAGTTTCATTTGGGCATTTGAAATTGATTATATTGCAGAAATAATCACTTACTTCCATAGACGGTGAGTAGATGTCGAGTAATTGAATATGCAAGGCTAGCAGACCTTTTGTTACGAGAGTAAACGCTCAATACACTGCATGAGTACATGAGAATTTTGTTGGCAGATTAGGATTGCAAGACTGCTGAAGACATGGGGAGGAATAGGGATGGCCATCTAGTGAGCAGCTTGCAACTGCACAAAAAGAAGAAACCCAGCACTTCAAGTGGGTGTAAGTAGACCAATAAGGGCAGCCTATGTCATCATGGCAGGTTCCCCAGGCAAAGAGAAAAGCCACCAGTTTTAGTAAATTTCTGAGTCTTGGGGTCAAATTTCACTGTAAAAAAAAGAGGGGTGTATGGTATTAACTTTAACTTAGATAAGATGGGGTATAAAAGTCACAGAATGCTGCAAGCAGGAGTAGCACTGCAACAGAGGTGGGTTGTCTTAAAACAACTGCTGCATCAAACTACCACAAAATTCTGTACTCTATCCTCCTGGAGGCAAAAAAGACCATTGCCTTCAGGGTTACCGCATCAAGCATAATTTTTGTTTTCCTTGCAGTGGTTAACATGAAACAATATTTGTCAAGGAATGTAACTCCATTTATGTCCTTTACTTGGATACCTACCTTTTGAGCTGACATTGGCCAGAGTTTACTTGGATTGGACAGGAGGGTAAACACAAGTAGCTGTTAGATGATATCTCAAAAGATGTTTTACTAGGAAATGATTCTGATAATGCAGTAACCTGTTTACATGTGGTTCCATGAAGTCAGGTATGGAGACAACCACATAGAGAAGGCAGTAGGAGAAAGAGCCAGCCAGTGCCAACCCCTCCAACAATGGCTGTTGATGTGGCTATTTGGGGAGATGGGGCTCATTAGTAGCAGCAAGCTTGAATCTGAGCCACAGCATCTGAAAAAAGATACTGGACTTCTGTAAGAAGGTTTTACTTTAGTGGAACTTAGATGTTAGTAGCACAAATGAGTTTGAAGTGCCACTGTCAGAAAATAGCAGATTTTCTTTGAGGAGGAACTGGAGAAGGTCAGAAAGAAAGAAAAAATAGAAACAAACATCTCTCAGATCCGACTTTACAGAACATAAGAAAGTAGCCAAGGAGGATCTTGATTGGCAGGCAGAATTTGTACATGGGAAAACGGGTTATTTTACAGAGAATGGAGTTCTGAAGGAGAGTGAAGGAAGTGACACAACAGCTGGTAATAACAATTACCTACTGATGGGCATGTCTGACCATAGTCCATGATATTTCCTTTTCAGGTCATGTGAGCATAAGGCATGCATACAGAAGGCTTGTGGAGATTTTGCTTTGGCTAGGTATCTGCAAGGCATATGGGCAGCCCCATAATATTGGGAAGGCAGGAAACAAAGCTAAAACTACTTGACTGTTTTGCCTATTATTTAGGAACCATTTCAGAGAGTAGCTTATAGCCATTGTGTGGTTCTTAGTACCTCACGTGTCACAGGTAAGAGGTATATCATGGTGGTGTTGGACTATGGTACGAGATACCCTAAGATGGTGGCTCTGTATGCCACTGAGGGGCAGAAAGCGAAAAATGCTTTTCAGCAAGGTAGATTTTCTATTGACAGAAATTTAGTGTCAGACCTGCTGGCCTGTTTGTAGAAATACTATGAGTAAAGCGTTTAAAGCCTACCCACTACCATCCACAGACCAACAGTCTGGTAGAGAAGTTTAACTCTATACTAAAGAACATGTTGAGAGCATTCTCAGATCAGTTTTAAGCAAAGGAGTGTAACGGTACCTCTCTGCATACAGAGAGGAGATGGGGCAGTCACCCTCATATTCTCTTTGAATACAGGGAGATATCCCAGCAGTCCACAGGATAGCCACCTTTGAGATTCTGTAATGTCACAGGATGAGGGGGGGCCATGGGAATAATTTGTGGTAAGTTCATAAGTAGATACTTGGCTAGCTGTCCTTCTGGGCCATTTTAGCCTAGCCAATTTAACAAAGGTGAGAATCAAACCCTGCACTTTGTGTTTGAGAAGTAAACACCTTAACCATTATTCCAACTCTCCTTCTGTGGGGTGATTGGCATTCCCAGAAGGAATCAGTTGTAACATATGTCCTGCATGTCAGAACCAGACTTGGGGAGCTCACTTGGGTGAGTATCTAACAGAAACACAGCAAAAGTAAAATGTCTGGTAAGACTGGACTGTCTGGCCCAGTGGTATTCTACAGGGCAGAAAGTGATGATGCTTATTCTTGTTGGCTGCAATAAACTGTGGGCTACATGAGAGGGTCCTTTCACTATTATGAGAAAGTTAATTGGTGTTAGCTACCTGGTAGAATTGCAAAGGACAAACTCTAACATGTTAACACGATGAGACCATTTGAATGAAAGACATTGGTACTCAGGATCTACAGCAGGTTACAGAAGTTATTGTTGTGGGGGGGGGGGTGGCTTTGTGTGGAAGACTTTCTCAGGGATGTTAAGCCTGACATCTTAGTCAATGAATCTAAGCCAGGGTCTACTCACCTAATGGAATAGCATAGATCATAGTGATCCAATTGAACAGTCCTCTTAGAGGTTACTTATGTGAGTCAGACAAACCTTGAGAGAGGAACTAAGCAGATAATAGATCTGGGATTATCCCGCAGTCTGACAGGTAAGAGTATGTCAAGGTATGGTGGGCTACTTTAGGTAGTTTGCTCTTGCTAACTAATCACACCAGAAATAATAAACCAGATTAAGTACGTCAGGGAACGGATATTCCAAACACTTAAAGAACCAATGAGTGGATCCCTATGTTAGCTAGTCCTGACTGCAATCAAGAATTTACTGTGCAGGTAGACACGTCAAAGCATGGGATAAAGGCTGCATTACGCCAGGTTTCCTTAAAGAGAGAAGAGTATCCCATAGCGTATTGTAACCACAGACTTATGCCTTTGGACAAATCCTTTGAAGCAACAGAAAAGGAGAGTTTGGGCATGGTTTGAACTTACAAGATCTTCAACCACACCTGAATGGCAGGAAGATCTCCATGGTTACAGACCGCATCCATTTAAAGTGGTTGCACACGTCAAACAGGTAAAATGGAATGCTTCTTAAATGGATTTTAGCAGTGCAGTCCTACACCATAACTAACTGGTACAGGTGTGGCACTGCTAACCCAAATGCAGATGGTCTGTTAAGAAACAGAGCAGGATCATGTTACAAATGAGTGCACTCTCATTTTTTGAAGATGTGCAAAGATGTGGAGAAGAACATATGGTAGTCGAGAATAAATCTACCACTGTTTTCTGGATCAGAATGTAAATAATACATAAACAGCACTCAAGCATCATAAAAACTCCAGTAGGTAAATTAAATACATGATTTCATCTGCAATTTGCATTTTTAAGTGCATGAAAAGATGTGCAAACTTGTAACATTGTATAGAAAATGGCACATTTGTAAATGAAGCTTGAAAAAGCATTCTGCTAGAAAACATAGCAAGTATACATAGGATGTGAAATTTATTATAGTCATATGAGTCAGGAACTATAATTGCTTCTTCCTTTTATTACAAGATTTGTGACCATTCCAAAGCCAGGAAACTAATCAATACAAAAGAGCAATTAGAAAAGAGAAAACTAGCCAAGAGCAGGAAACCAGTTCTACTTAATTTGCTATGTGTTTTATGTACAGAAAACATCTAAACTGAATAGCCTAATGAACAGTGAGAAGACAGAGAAGAGAAAAGAAGTGAAGGATAGTTACCATGGTGCTTGTGATATATCGACCTGAGAAATGCTTCTGCACTTGTCTCTGTCTGCAATATATTCTGGAAATTCAGTCAGATTAGTTTAGGGCTCCTTAGTTCTTTTAGTTTAGAATAGCTAGGAAAGTCTTGCTGTAGACAGTTTTTCTTCTTGTAATTTATTAATTCAAAAAATGTATCTTTCTCTGTAAAAGTTCATATTTCTCTATATATTTAGCTGTAACTTTACTTGCTTAACTTATTTTTTCATAGGTGAAGTATATTTTTAGTTTTCTGTCTTTTAAAAAGCTTGTGGCTGGCTGTCTAGTTAGTTATTTATTAAATGATAAGAGAATATAGCGAGACTGAGCTAATACAACTATAATTTGCACTTGCAATTATTTGGCTCATTAGCTTGAGTGAGGCAATAACTGAGTAGTCCCTAGCTAGGTAATCTGGGGAGGGGGTGGTAGTTTACTACCTGAGGCCAGGGCAGCAGTGCCAGGGAATATTGCCACCCTCCACTGTAAATTTGTGTGTGTGTATGTATGTGTGTTTATGTTTGTGTATGTGGTGTAAATATGAGTTTATTCAATATACATTTACTGTGGGTGTGTGGCCACTTAATGCACTAAAGAGGTTGGTGAGAAAGGTGTCTGGGGAGCTTGGCTAAAGACTCTTCTTGAGGGTATCCAGTGTGGAGCTTATTCGTTGGTGTGGATGGTTGTTCGCCCCTACCCAGTGCAGCACTACATATTTCCTTCAGTTGGTGTGGATGGTTGTTCGCCCCCTACCCAGTGCAGCACTACATATTTCCTTCAGTTGGTGTGGATGGTTGTTCGCCCCCTACGCAGTGCAGCACTACATATTTCCTTCAGTTGGTGTGGATGGCTGTTCGCCCCTACCCAGTGCAGCACTACATATTTCCTTCAGTTGGTGTGGATGGCTGTTCGCCCCTACCCAGTGCAGCACTACATATTTCCTTCAGTTGGTGTGGATGGTTGTTCGCCTCACCCAGTGCAGCACTACATATTTCCTTCAGTTGGTGTGGATGGCTGTTCGCCTCACCCAGTGCAGCACTACATATTTCCTTCAGTTGGTGTGGATGGCTGTTCGCCCCTACCCAGTGCAGCACTACATATTTCCTTCAGTTGGTGTGGATGGTTGTTCGCCCCTACCCAGTGCAGCACTACATATTTCCTTCAGTTGGTGTGGATGGCTGTTCGCCCCTACCCAGTGCAGCACTACATATTTCCTTCAGTTGGTGTGGATGGCTGTTCGCCCCTACCCAGTGCAGCACTACATATTTCCTTCAGTTGGTGTGGATGGTTGTTCGCCCCTACCCAGTGCAGCACTACATATTTCCTTCAGTTGGTGTGGATGGTTGTTCGCCCCCTACCCAGTGCAGCACTACATATTTCCTTCAGTTGGTGTGGATGGTTGTTCGCCCCCTACCCAGTGCAGCACTACATATTTCCTTCAGTTGGTGTGGATGGCTGTTCGCCCCTACCCAGTGCAGCACTACATATTTCCTTCAGTTGGTGTGGATGGCTGTTCGCCCCTACCCAGTGCAGCACTACATATTTCCTTCAGTTGGTGTGGATGGTTGTTCGCCCCTACCCAGTGCAGCACTACATATTTCCTTCAGTTGGTGTGGATGGTTGTTTGCCCCTACCCAGTGCAGCACTACATATTTCCTTCAGTTGGTGTGGATGGTTGTTCGCCCCCTACCCAGTGCAGCACTACATATTTCCTTCAGTTGGTGTGGATGGCTGTTTGCCCCTACCCAGTGCAGCACTACATATTTCCTTCAGTTGGTGTGGATGGTTGTTCGCCCCTACCCAGTGCAGCACTACATATTTCCTTCAGTTGGTGTGGATGGCTGTTCGCCCCTACCCAGTGCAGCACTACATATTTCCTTCAGTTGGTGTGGATGGCTGTTCGCCCCCTACCCAGTGCAGCACTACATATTTCCTTCAGTTGGTGTGGATGGTTGTTCGCCCTCTACCCAGTGCAGCACTACATATTTCCTTCAGTTGGTGTGGATGGCTGTTCGCCCCTACCCAGTGCAGCACTACATATTTCCTTCAGTTGGTGTGGATGGCTGTTCACCCCTACCCAGTGCAGCACTACATATTTCCTTCAGTTGGTGTGGATGGTTGTTTGCCCCTACCCAGTGCAGCACTACATATTTCCTTCATTATCTTGTTGAAAACTGCACTTGAGAGTTGTTTATAGTGATTCTGCATGTACTAAGTTGTTTTGTGATTCATATTTGAGTGCATTTTTTACTTTAAGCTGTTTATTTTCAGTGGTGTGAGTCAAGAGACCATATTCCTGGTGTTCATCAGATTTTAGATTTTTGAAATTATTTATTTATGGGAAATGGAGCAGATCATTGCATCATAACTCCTGTCCAGCATCTTCTTAACACAGTGTAGAACAACATGACACATGTCATGTGTTTCAGTATATGTATTATTTAACCATATGAAAGTGAAAATGTCTATCGTCAGTAATAACTTTATAAGAACTATAATATTGTTCTCAGGTTGTCTTCAGACACATTCATATCCTTATTCATTCAAACTGCATTAGAATCTTGTAAGTATAAATATTTGGAAGTCAAGAGAACCACAAGAGTCAGGGTCTATATATGTTTAGTTCTGTAAACCAATATGTAGTTTATGGGTCTCCATAGTGAATACTGCATAAATATGCAAGAAGCTGGGTGATCAAATATACAGGTCAGTCAGCAACCTCAAATGCCTGTTATAAATACCGAATACATTATTCCCTGTAGTGAATATGAATTTGTCAAAAAAAATATGAGCTCCTTTCAGTTCCAGGGTACAGCATGACGTAGCTCTGACTGCAATTCAGGTGAGTCAGGTTTAATTAGATTTGTTAGGAGGGATGATAGAGGTTAAGTGAAATATTTACCAGCTCACATGAATCTAGTCCACAAAATCGATGATCGATGATCTAAAATGTCAAAACCCATATGGTCGAGTCAATATGATCAACGTGTTAAATCACTGGAAACCCACAATTAAGACAAACAATGTTTGTCTAAACAATCCTATATTGGTTTTTATATTTTTTATATTTGTATTTATATGCATTTATACATGTGTATATACATTGTCATTGTTTATTGTTGCATTTATTATCGCATTTGATATGTTGATTAGGAGCTGTATGTGATAGGCTAGCGGTGATTGTTCCTTTTGTATATACAAGAGGTTTGTGGGCCTTGGTCTCTGTGATCTGATGAAGCTCATTGAGTGAAAGCGCTTATCCGACCTGCAGTCTGTCTGTGTTTTAATAAAAGCTCTTTTGGCTATATTCGAGTGCTCTGCTTCGCTCTGGTTCCTGTGTTTCATGACAATTTTATTTCTTCTTTTTGGACTAGAGCGTTTATCTGGATTATTGGCAAGATTCTTTGTTATCATTATTATTCTACTTTTTATCCTTACCTTTTCTGGAAGTAGAGCCATGCAAGATTTGAATAACATCGAACTTGACTATGAGCCCCGGGGTGTAGACCTGGGCTCAGCAGTCTATTTGCATAAGAGGTTTGAACAATACCTCGCGTGCTCTAAGGTGAACTCTTGGCAACTGGAGGGTGTGGAACATGCTGATGATGACAACGGAACGACGGCAGACCTAGAGAAGCTGCAGCATTTACTTGATACCTTGGAGAAAGATTTTTTCCGACTTGAGCGTCTGCAGACTCAATGCCTGCATTTCCAGTACTGTTTAGATAAACATATTGTACCTAGAGGACTGCGGGTGTTCAACATGCCCAACCAGGGTGAACATTACCCAGAACCTTTAACGAAATGGCAGCGTATAAACCTGGAGGTAAGCAGACAATATTTACAACTGCTTATTGACTTTTTTGCTCCAGAGGAGTTAGCTCTAACGGAGAGCATTAGGAAACAACAACAAAATATTTTTATTACGTTTCTGAACACTGCTGTTCAACCATTGTTTGAAAGCCTCTTGGATGGAGTTTCGGCTTTAGAACGGAAGTTACTCCAGCAAAAGAGGAATAAGATCATTAGAGACCATAAGGATTTTAAACTAGGCCATGTTTTTGTATGGCCTAGATATGGACAAAATGATCCAAAAACAGAGAATAAAAGCAAACCAAATAACGGAAATCCAGGAATTTCGGCTGCTCTGTTTCCTGGTCCTGGATGGACAAAATGATGTTAATAATGTGGACAGCAATGTCTTAGTTACTGGTGTGCACGATAATGTAGATAAGCGCATCACTTTTAATAAGCATAATGTGTTATCTAATGAACATAATGCATTGCATAATGTACCTTTGAGTAATAGGGAAATTATGTATATATCTAATAGGAATGAATCTAGAATGGGGAATATGCCTAATGATGTGCCTGTTGATACACGGAATGTTGTGGTGTCCAACGATATAAATGATGTTAATAGTATTACACATGTAGAGTGTAATGAGGTTCCTGATACTATTGTTACTACACCTGTAGTATTGAGTAATGAGTTAGATGAGGCAAACCGTTCGAATCTGTACCCTGAGGTACAGATTGTAAACAGAGTGCCCACGAGTAATATCCAGGTCAACGATGGTGTTGTAAGACCTAAGAATACTCTTAACGTAGTGAATTCTATGGTAGGTGTAGGAGGTGATATCCCTTTTCCTTTGCCTGTACGCAAGGAGAAAGGGATGAAGAGGGGCAGGTCGATGAGCAGAGGCCGACAGAAACGGAAACTGTCGGACGAGTTTGTGCCGCACCAAACCATCAAGAAGATGTGGAGGAACAAGTTGAGTTAGTCTTTGATGGTTTGGCTTCCACAGTTTCGGTACCTGCAGTCAGTGTACATTCACTTATTTGTAACATCTCAAGTTATATATTAACACAACACGATGAGAACCTCTTGAATAAAGGCCTCAATTTTATTCCGAGTAGTCACAGTAATTTTGCAGATACTGTTATTGATATGAGACTCTTTGTCGGAATGTGATGCTTAAATTAATCTTTACTGATAGAGAGGGCTTGAGTGCCGATGGTATGGGTGGATCTGAAGAACTACCAAGATTTAAGAATCTGAGTAGCTTTGTTCCTTCACATCATCCTCTAGTTGAGGCTTATTTGAAGTTAACAGAGGATGATTTATATGAGTACTTTAGTAAAACAACTCATAGAAGAAAGGGTAATTTAACTCAATTAGAGAGAATGAGTCTTCGACAGTTACAGGCATCACAGTCCATAGTCATAAGGCCAGCCGATAAAGGCGGCCGGATAGTTATCATGGATACTGACCAATATTATGCTGCCATGGACGCCATGCTTAGTGACCAGTTTTACAAGGAAGTTGATGAACGAGTAGTGCAGGACACTATAACATATGTATCAGATACTCTGCTAGACATGTTTAAAGGCAGGGTTATAGATCAAGAATTATATGATTACCTTTTAATTAGAGCTCCACTGATTCCGGTAATACAAAGACTTCCAAAGATACACAAAGACATTAGCAACCCCCCGATGAGACCTATAGTCTCTGGACAGGGGTGGATTACTGAACATATGTCTGCGTATGTTGAGAAACATCTACGTCCCATTCTTAATAACAACCAGACAGTACTTAAGGACTCTAAACAGTTCTTGCTAGATCTTTATGACTGCCTTGGTAACATAGATGAAATAGAGAACTTGGTTTTTGTTACCTTTGACATCCAGTCCTTGTTTACGGTTCTACCCAATGAGTTAGGGATTACTTATATTATAGATTATCTTTCAAGACATAGTGATTATTTACTAGTTCAAATTGATTTGTTGGCACATTTCCTAGAGTTGATTTTAGAAAACAACATTTTTGTTTTCCATGACATTTTCTATCAACAACAGGGAGGAGTTGCTATGGGTACGCCTTGCGCCAACAGTTATGCTAATATGTTCTTGGCGCAATGGGAACATGAAGTGTTATTTAGGATTAGTGATTTTGAACAACATGTGGTATTCTATTGACGTTTTGTCGATGATGTTTTTGTTTTATGGAGAGGATGTGAAGATGGGTTAACATCATTTCATAAAACAATGAATCAGCTCACAGATTTCTTAAAATTTACTATGAATCATTCTAGATCTAGGATTGAGTTTTTAGACCTATTTATAGAGAGACTTGAATGTGGTTTGATCAATACAGGGGTGCATTGTAAAGCATGCCATCATAACACCCTGTTGATGCGAACCATATGCATCCACAACATATTTTTAAGAACATTATTAAAGGTCAAGGAATGAGGACCTCTAGGTTGAATGCAACTGATTCAGGTTTTATTACTGAGGTAGCTAACCTGAAGCAACGATTTATTGATCGTGGTTATAGTTCCCATGAGGTTGAACATAACCTTACGAATATTACAGAACTTAGGTTAGATACAGCGGCCCCTTATTTTGGACCCAGGAGAACAACTGCTGAGAAAGTTGTACACGATATGTGGTCCAAGGTTAGGATTTCCATCCCTTATACTACTGATTACTCAGCTATTAGAGATATTATTACTAAACACTGGTCAGTTCTCTGTACTGATGAAACCATCAGGAAGGTAGTAGGAATGAAGCCTCAGTTCCTCTTTAGGAATAAACTTAATTTGAGAAGGATGCTTTGTTATTCTAGGAAACAAGGACAACATTTTAACCTTACACATACCAAACCATGTGGGCACTGTAGTTATTGTGCCTTTATAGACATGAATACCTGCTTTTTACACCCAGATTTACATACTACATTTGATACACAGGTAGACGCTAATTGTAACACTTCCAATATAGTATACTTGGCAGTATGCCAAGTTTGTAACGCCTTCTATGTTGGAAAAATGAATCGTCAGTTTAAGGAAAGGATTCGCGAACATATCTATCATATGAGAAAGGAATCACCATATAATGCCCTAGCTAAGCATGTTATGCAGTTTGGGAGTGAACATAATTTTTTATTTAGAGCTCTGGAGATTATCACCCCCAATATCCGGGGAGGTGATATTAGGAATCATACTGAGAGCAGAGAGAGCAAATGGATCATTAGGTTGAGAGCGGACAGAGGCTTTGGTTTAAATGAGAGAGCCTCGATTAAACCAGCACTTAGGAAACGCAGGAATATCAAACTATAATGTCCAGATATGTGTATCTTAGTGTATATACCTTTCTTTACAAGTTTACATTTTACAAGTATGACATATTTCATTCCTCTTCCTGTTTGGGAATTATTTAGTAAACATGTGTATGCATATACTTTTATGTAGTTTTTTATATATGTTTTTATTTACATTATGTTCATGTAGATATATGTGTTTTTTATATTTGTATTTATATGCATTTATACATGTGTATATACATTGTCATTGTTTATTGTTGCATTTATTATCGCATTTGATATGTTGATTAGGAGCTGTATGTGATAGGCTAGCGGTGATTGTTCCTTTTGTATATACAAGAGGTTTGTGGGCCTTGGTCTCTGTGATCTGATGAAGCTCATTGAGTGAAAGCGCTTATCCGACCTGCAGTCTGTCTGTGTTTTAATAAAAGCTTTTTTGGCTATATTCGAGTGCTCTGCTTCGCTCTGGTTCCTGTGTTTCATGACAATTTTATTTCTTCTTTTTGGACTAGAGCGTTTATCTGGATTATTGGCAAGATTCTTTGTTATCATTATATTGGTTTCTGATTGACTATGCAGTAGCTTGGGAAGCAAATTTCTATTTGAATTTCTATTTTATTTTTACACACTGTTTTTCACTATTTATGGGAAGGAAGGGATAGCTTGTAGACAAGAAAATTTACTTTGATTTACATTTTGTTGTTTACTATTAATTTTCACAGTTAGTTGTTAGAAAGGGATAGGTTTTGCTTAGGCAAACTCTAAACATTTCAGCCTAGTCAGCTATAAATTCACATAGATTGCTGAGAGGACAATCCAAAACGTATCTAAACAATCCTGGCTTAGTTTGTGATTTATTGATCTTTACTGTTAAAAAGAGTTGCAATTGTGAGCAGAAGCTACTTCTTCTATTTGCATGCGATGTAAAGAAATTCCAGCTTTTGTCTGACTTTCAGGACTTGTATAGTCAGAGCAACAACTTTACTGTACTTCATTTTCCATTTAGTTGTATATTGTTTGTGTGACTTTTATCTTGGAAGTTAATCTATTTATTTTTTTAATTGTGTGATAACTGATTTTGATTATTCATTACTTAAATGAGTATGTTATTAATGATTTGTTAAAGCACAAATATCCTGTATAGTGTAATAAATGCTACCTATATTTAAATGTAACACCTGATAACACTGGTGATCTGTGTTCTTCATGTTGAAAGTTGAATGATTTGCTTACCATTATTAATAGCAAATCTAGACATACTGATGACAATTGCACTTGTGCAATTGTCATGGCTTGTAGAACTGTTGTTACATATATTAATAACTGGACTGAGGAGATAAATAATACTAGGCAAAAAGCAAATATAGCATATTTAGGAAAGGATGTGTCTATTGTCTGTAAAGATCACTCAACCCCTATGAAACAAGATAATGCCACTGACAACGTTGGAATTCTGTGTACAAGTATTCAGTTATCTGAAGATGTTTTGTTGGATGTTATAAAATTAAAAAAAAAAAAAACTTTTTTGAGTGCAGGTCTTCCAAGGCATAGTACGATTTCTGGGACCGATTACTGTCTTTGGTGCTTGTGTTAAACTGAAGCTTGTTTGCTCATGTGGACTTCTTGTTTGGTTGAAGGCAGAAATTTTAGATTGCTTGAGTGAGGGGGGGCAGTCCTGTTACATAGCATCTTGAGGAATTTGGCAAGTTAATGGTGAATAATTGAAATCGTTAAAATGTTAAATGCTCCTGAACACTGGGAACCACCATTGAATTTAGCTTCTTAAAGCTTTTACTGTTTAAACTTGTTTTGTGGGATTGATTGCAAAACTATGCCCAAGTTTTGTAATAAATCTTGCTTGGCATTGATTTTATATGTAAAGACTTCTGGATGGCCTCTGATTTCCATTACATAGGGTAATTGGAAAGAGGCGATTAAAGTCTAGGGAGCTCAATCTAGTACTTTATTTTTCAAAGGTGCTGTGTAAGAATTAGCTATTTGTTTGGTTTCAAACTGCTTAGTTTTCAGTATTTTGTCATTCCCTGATTTGCTGGTATTAGGTGGTGCTGTGGTAGCATTGTCACCTCACAGTAAGACGTTGTCCTGTACGATTCTCCGCTACAGCGTCTTCTGTGTGGAGACTTGCGTGAATGGGCGAACCTTCATTGAAGGTTGTGTGTCAGAGCTGGCAACTCGGCATGTAAAAACCTACTGCCAATCATTAGCGGACTGAAATTCCACTGTGTCGACCCCTAACCGGGAAAATCTGAAAGACACAATGAGAAGGAAACAAAAAAGGAAGAAAGGAAGAAGTTCACAACAAATAACAAAGAAGAAAAAACACTGATAAATGTCTGTAGAGCAAAGAATTCATACCAAAATGAATACTGCTTTGTTATGTAACACGCAGATAACAGGGAATGACAAAATTTTTCTATCAGAAAACCTTCAGTCTACAGAAAAAGGCCTCATTTTTCCAAAAGAGAGGGTAGAAAAAAGAGGCAAGGGGCAGATGAAAAGGAAAAAAAATCAAACTTGAATGTGGAAGGACTGAAGAATATTACTGTAAGAAAAAAAGAGGAGAAAGACTGACGTTAACAACATGGCTTAAGCTGTGGATGCATAAAACAAGCTGCATGAGAATTGGATGCTTGCAAATGTAATAAGCAATGAAAATGAAGGGCTTAGTATGACTAATGATGATGAAGATCATTTCTTTGTATCAAATGATCGAGCAAATATTACTGAATTAGAAGATTCTTCAGATGTGGTCAGAAAAGATACTGTTGTAATTGGAGATTCAGTTATTAGAGGAACTGATTCTTGGGTTTACAGAGAAGATAATGAACACTGAATAGTGTTATGCTTGCCAGGAGTAAAACTAGAGGATGTGAGGCAGGCCTTAGAATGCCTTAATGTAAGGAAGTATTGATCTGTTTTATTCATATTGGTACAAATGATCTCATCTGCAAGGACTCTCTGACTGTAGGGAACTTACAGCCCTCAGCATAGCTTGTACAAATATTAGGACATATTTTTCACAAATCACATATAGAAAGGAGAGTCATGTCACCATGAATGAAAATATTTTTTTTGGGTAAATACTTTTTTTTTTTTTTTTCCAAAATCTCTTTATTTCAATTTTCTTTTTTCAAATAATGACAACAGTACAGTAACTCAAAAACACAAATAAACAAGACAAATACCTATCTAAAGAAAACAGACAACAATCTCATTCCAAGAAAATTATACAGGTATATATATGTATATATATATATATATATATATATATATATATATATATATATATATATATATATATATAATATATACACAAGAAGTCACTACATCGTCAAGTAAAGTATGAGAATTCTTATGTTCATTTGGTCTCATAAGGGATAGTTAGAATGGGTTTTTTGGGTAAATACTTAAATGAAAAAAATTCCTGTTTTAAAAAATGGAAATGTGTAGAGGATTCCAGCCTAATTTGCGGCACATATATTCAGACAGGATGGCATACACGTATCAAGATCACGGAAGAGAAATTTTGCCGTAGATATTTTGCAATATTTGACAAACACAAGGAAGGATTTTTGCCAGGTTGAAAATTTGATAGCTCATAGATAGCAACATTTGATGCATCTCTGATGGTTGTTAATGCTAGGAGCATTAATAATAAAGTTTTTTTTAATTGTAAAATTTGGTATGCTCCCACAAGATATATGTTGTTGTTGTATATAAATCATGGTTAAATAACAACGGCTGGAAACCAGTTCTGTCAGGGTGTAAATGTTTTTACTGTAACAGACATTCTAAGAAAAAAATCAGATGGAGGTGTTATGATCGGGATCAAAGATAGATCTGAGATCTGTGATTATTACTTGTTCAGTGACACCACCACATTGTATAGATTGTACAACTGTGACAATAATGACAACCCTGAAACACATAACAATTGTTGGAGTGTATAGACCAACAAGGACAAGTACTGATGACCTAGAAAAATGTCAACATTTGTTGCATGAAACACAGAAGGGAAGAATAATAGTGGCTGTGGACTTACATTTACTAGAAACAAACTGGAATATATCAGAAACAGACTGGAATAATATTGATTCAACAACATTAGTAAAGACATTGTTCACAATATATGTTCAGGATGAACAGTTGCTTCAGACTGTAAAAAAAATAGCAGGGGATGGAACATACTAAACATTCTTATTTTCCTAAAGAAATTACTGTTACTTCATGTCAAGTTTTACCACCATTGATGTGCAGTGATTGTGCGGTTATTAAGGTTAATTTGTTGCTAGATAAATCTGCCAAACTGAAATCTAAACCAATGCACAGAAGATTAATAACAGATTAAATTAAAGTACAACAGTCCCTATGTAAAACTAATTGGTGTGATGTGTTCAGTTAAAGAACGCAGAAAGAATGTGGAAAGTTTTGAGAAATAAATTGTTTGAATAAAAAAAAAAAAAATGTTTAATGTCAGGATCTAGGCACACAGCATCAGGAGGATATATTTCCATAAGAACAAGATGCTTGATTAAAGTGAGAGACAAAAAAATTAAGAAGTGGTAAAGAGGTCGAACTGCAACTTTGAAAACTGAAGTAAGCTGGTCAAACAAATTAAGCACAGTGTAAGACAAGATCAATTAAATTTTGAAGAAAATGTATATAAAGATACCGAGCATAATAGGAAGCCATTTTATAGATACATAAGATGTGGAAGGAGTAAAGACATACAAATTGTTAAGCTCTGTGTAGATTCTAAAATGTATTCTCAGACACAACAGATTATAGATACATTTACAAAATATTATGCGAAACAGTTTGTCTCCACATTGGGGGGGGGGGGTAAGTTGTCCTACTAACATTCAGGTAACCTCAGATACTGAAATCATAGATTCTATTGAAAAAGATCTATGCAAACTGTATCCAAACAAAGTACAGAGAGGAGATGAAATTAGTAATAATGACATGAGAGTTCTTCAGCAAGAACTTTCAGAAACAAGAGCAATTTGGAAGAAAGATACCCAGACAGTTCCAATAGTAGTAAGAGCAATGGAATTTATAATAAAGAATCTACAATTGTATTTAGATATGTTACCAATACATGTAACCTCATATGAACTGCAGGAGGAGTCATTAATGGGCACATTGCGGGTACTGCGAAGAACACTTCTGGCTGACATCGAAGAGTGAAACAATACTAATTTCATGAACATTAATCATACATTGACTTAGGAATGGGGTCCATTCCAGTCATGGTATTAGAAACCCAACAGACTTGGAGAAATTAAAAGGGAGATACTATTAAATGTAACTCTAACTTGGCTAGGTTTTTCTTGTTGGTTTTTACTAATTGGTTTGTCTGTGTGACCTTTTTACTATTTGATTTAGTTGGTAGGTGGGATATTTTGCAGACATCTTAATGTTTATGGACATCAACTGGTTATAATGACTCTGTGTTTCTAGAGTATGGCCAAACAGTACACTTATGCTGTGCTGACAAAGTCATAAGAAGGCAGAAACATGCATGTCCACAGTTAGTGGGGTTTGGCTTTATTGGCTTGAATGTGTCCATAAAGACTTAAAAAGGAAAAAGTCATGGACATTCAGAAGCTATGTAGCTGAAACACTTGATGTCCTTAAGAAGTCATTTGCATATATTCCATGGGCTTTTATTACAGGAGGTTTTAAGGTATCACACAGTGAAAACTCTAGCGTGGCTAGGTTTTTATTGTAGCTTTTTATTATTTCCTAAGTTGTATAAATATGAGGAGATTCCTCAAGAATGGAGACTTGCACTTATTACACTTATTAACCCTGTCTTTAAGGGAAAGGGCTGTAAGACAAACCCAGAGTCATGCAGACTACTTTGAACTTGTTGAAAAATAATGAGAAGGAACTATTTCATAACTTATTATCAGAAGTGGAAAGGCTGGGACTTGAAACCATATATCAGCATGCACATGTTGAAAATAAATCTATTACCACCTGTAACATGATGTTTTATAAGAATATAATAACAGCTATGAATGAAAATTTGTGCTATGATGTAATTTATATAGATTTAACTTCAGAATTTAATTGGGTCATACACAAAACCCTGATCAATAAATTAAAATAACCAGGTATCAATGCAGTCTTGATAAGATGGAGAGCTGCATGGCTTATAGATAGGACATGGCAAGTATCATACAACAATTGGATGAGTGAAATTCATGGTGACAGTCAGGGTGTCCCACAGGGCTCTGTCCTAGGCCCTTACTTGTTTAGATTGTATCTTTCAGATCTATCTGTTTCATCTGAGGTGTTCTACAGTCTGTATGCAGATGACTTGATATTGGGTAAAGTGATTACATGTGTTACAGATAGGGCATGTCTCCAAAAGAACTTGAGTAAATTGACAAGCTGGCACAGGAGAATAATATGCTGATAAATACATCAAAAACTAAGTATATGAGATTTGGGAGACATAAATTGAAAGTTGAATATTTAATACAGCACACAATGATTGAAACTGTAGATTCATTTAAGGACCTGGGTATATGGGTAGATCCAGCTCTGAATTTTTCTAATCATTTCAATCAATTGGTTAGTAATAGTTATAGAACTATACATTGTATAAAAAGATTTATAATGTCTAGGAAATCAGAAATGATGAAGTAATTGTTAGTTGCATTAGACCCAAACTTCAGTATGGGATAACCTTATAAGAAAACAAGCATGAGTAAACTGGAAAGAGTACAGCAGAAATATACCAAGGCCATCCATGGATGTGAAAATTTAGATTATTATGAAAAACTAAAATATTTGAACTTGTACAGTGTTTCATATAGATATTTTAGAGGAAACCTTATTCAGGTATATAGGGCATTTAGAGAACACTACCTCTGGGAATGTTTGGGGGTTATCAAAAAGTGGTAGAAAATCATCAGACAATCTATGGAGAAAATTCTGTAGGAATGAGAAGTGTACTAATTGGTTCTCTGAGAAAACAGCTGATGTGTGGAATAGACTACGAAATTACATTAAAGCAAGCACTAGTTTAGATATTTTAAAAACAGTCTGGACAGTTATTATGGTAACAATTGTTTTGGTATATACCAGGCTAGAAGGGCATTAATGTCCGTGATTGAAATATCTGTATGAATGTATGCTGGGAAACTTTGCTTCAGGAGTGCCCCTCTCTGTAAGATGGACTCGTGCTAGGGATGTCAGGATGAAAGGCTGAGGAGGGGACTCTTAAGATGGTAAACGAGAAAAAGAAACATTTTCTGTTTGGGAGTAATCATTCTTGGCAGATTTGGAGTATATAAATCCTAAAAAGTTTTTTTTTTAATTAGATGCAGAGTGAGTCTTCAAGTATCAGCCAACAACCACAGATAAAACCAATGATATAAAGAAAACTAACACTGGCCAGTGAAACTGGATACAACGTTTAATTAGTGCTTTTGTCTGTTGCTACACTTGACTTCTTCAGATTAAAAAAATCTTCAAGTATATAAGTATTAGTTTTCTTCTAACTGGGAGTTTCTAATGCATATGATCCAAGATGATAAACTGTGTATACCTTAACACGATTTAACGATCTTGTAAAATGTGCAATGTCGCGTTATGGAAGGCTTCTCATGCAGACGTTTTATACAACATTAAAAAATAGACTTTAAAAATAACAAATTTGACTGGCCATTCATCAAGAGTTTGATTAGAAGAAAGTTCCTCTTATTACAGTATTAAAGCATACAGAGATTGTAAAAGATGGTCAGAATTATTACTGATTGCATTTGACAGCTGTCATACGAGATATTTTCTAAGTTAAAACAAATATCATTAGATCACTACAAGAAACTCTACAATCTACATTTATATACTCTTTCTAGATTAATTTAACTAATCACGTTCAGCAAGCAATTAAAAGCTAAGTGGAGCATGCAATAAAAACAACAGAGTGATGAAACCACCGATTTTAGTGAACAACGGTCATACTCTAATGTCTTAATGCTCTCTTTTTAAGGAATAGTTTTATAGTGATGCTATCATATAGCCCTGGAGGTATATTAGCATTCTTCTTAGACTCGGCTATATACTGCACTTTGTTTAAACATTGATGTATGTTTCATATTTATTGTTGGCATAGCATACAAATGTTTATAACAAGGCGAATGTAATTAAACTTTCTGATCAAAAAAAGAACTGCATGACATATTTGACAGAAGTTGACATAAAAAATAAAGAGTAAGGTGGGATTATTCTGCATCAGGAATAAAGAAAGTACAGCTGTGGACTGTATACTTCTTTAACAGCAGATTGTTGAGAAGTAGTCACTGTAACAGTAACGTTTAACACTTGGGTTATATCCTCCCTTAGCTGTGTCTTCTGTGGCCTGAAGTTCTGAAAGCAGTGGCTTCCTTACTGGAATGAATCAACATAAGCTTTCACTGGAGTGTGCAGTATAGGTATGTGCATGGCTTTTCTTTATTTCTGTAGCTGATGTTTCTTCTCTTCAATTTCTTTAGGTCGAACTCCCAGAAAGGTAGGTATGACTCTGTTAGACAAGTAATCCTATATATGTGTGTGTGTGTGTGTGTGTAGTCAAACAAGTGTACAGAACTTTAAATACAAATAAAAACTAATATGTCCCAGTCAGTGAGTGACCTACTATGATATAGAAAAAAATCCAACTAGTGATATGTGTGTGTGTGTGTTTGTGTGCACCCACGCATGCCTGGGTGTGTATAAAATGCACCCTCCCTTATGCATGTGTGCCAACCCTAACCATACCTCTACTGCTGCCCTTAACCTTCACCCTTCAACTTACAGTACTACAGTGCTAAGTACCTTTTCCCAAACAGTACCCTTAAGCAAGACAAAAAATAGGAAAAAATGAACAAACGTACACACACACACACACACACACACACACACACACACACACACACACACACTTTAATTACAAATAAACATTTTGGCATTACTACCCACTCCAACTTACCTTTCATTTGAAAATCCAAAATTTGATTATTTCAGTGTTCAAAATATCTTAAAAAGTGAGCATCTTTACCACCAAAAAAGCTAGATAATAAATGTTACATATTAGGATACATATATCTACAGTTTAACAAAGAAACACACCACCCAATGTCTAAATAAGACAAACTCCACAAAATGAAAATCATGTTTCCTTCTGCAACCACATTTGACGTTTAATATATATATATATATATATATATATATATATATATATAAGATATATATATATATAAACACACACATGCACACACACACACACACACACACACACACACACACACACACACACACACACACACACACACACACACATTCATATACAGTACATACACACACACACACACACACACACACACACACACACACACACACACACACACACACACGTGTGTGTGTGTGTGTGTGTATGTATATATATATATATATATATATATATATATATATATAGGTATATCACTAATGAAAGAAAACACCTATTGTCAACTAGCAGACTGTGAAGATAAAACATCAGAAATGCCAGTACACAAGTGCCAAGAAACAGCCTCAGAGCCTGCTATTAGCATTAGCATTCACTATAAAAAGTTAAATAAAATAAAATTAAATAAACCATTGTTTTTTGCAGAAGGGGCATGCCCCCAGCATTCTCCCCATGTGGGGAAAGCAGCACCCCTACAGCCCCCCCCCCACAGCCTCTGCTAATTTAATATATATATATATATATATATATATATATATATATATATATATATATATATATATATATATATATATCGATAGATAGATATAGATGTATTGCAAGTACTAAAAACTGAGATCAACCAAACATGGGGTAAGGGCAAATTTCCCAACCCCTGGGATTTGACATCATATGCAGTTGAGTAGGCAGCTGTTGACACACTCACAAACACATGCATGTGAGCACATGCACACACACAAGCCCACACACTGAGTGCTTGTTTGGTAGCAGTTTGAATGCCTGAACTTCTTTTGGTTGACATGCACTTGTCAGTCAGAATTCACAGGCACCTGATTTATCTTCTGTAAGTAGAAAGGAGATCCAGATTTGCCCTCTCACAGGATGTATGTTAATATTCATTTCTGAGTTTTGCTATGATAAGTTTGTTATTTTTGGTATGTTATGATGAAATGGAGTGTGATAAAAGTGATGTAATCATATATGGAGAGAGAGAGAAAAACAGAACATACAATATAATATAACTTAAGACTTGATAAAACTTCATAGAATCAGTTGTATACATAAAAAACTGAAACTTATTAAAAAAGGGAATATCTTGATATATATCCTTAAGAACCAGGGAATCAGTAGAAAATGTGAAATAATCCAGGATCATGAAAGTTTTCTGAAAACTATGTACAAGTTAACTCTTGAAACCATGTGAAGTATATTGTCAGCATCCTGATTGCTCAACCTATATGAATGAATAAAGTGATGTATAAATTAATATATATAATGATAATATATAGCCATTGTTAAGTAAGAAGTAAAAATGATGTAATAAATTATCCAGAATGATACAAAGCAGTGTTATAAATAAAAATGATATAGAAACTAACTCATATCGAAATATTATACGGATTTAAATTTAAATACGAACCTGCTTAACTAACTGACTCTCTAGAGTAAGTTATAAACAGTATGCAAAAGTGTATGCTGAGAGAACCACTATAAAATTTTAAAATAAATGTGCTATTAATAAATCTGTTATTTATATTATTCTGAGAACTTGGTTATAATAAGGTTCCTAGTGAAACCATGACACATAAGTATTGTTTGAGAGTGCTTTGAAATGTAATATCCTCAGAACAGAAAACACCATAACAGAAATATCTGGGGACTGTTGGTTATGCAGCTTTACTTCTCCAATGACTGCTCAAAGTCAAAGTAAAAGTCAAAGTAAACTTTATTGTCATTTAGAACTACACACACGTAGCCGAAACAAAACTTTGGGCATCGGCTCAGTTCTTGATATTACAAAGGAAAGTGAAACAACACATACAAGTAGAGGAATAAACATAACTAACAAATACAATACTACTCCCAATACATACAAAAAAGAGCAGAGACATTTACCAACACTCATATACGAAAAGAATACTTTCTCCTGAGTTAAATTAACTACACTATTTAAAGTAATACAAAATACACTACAGATTGGAATGCCTAAGTTATTTGTCTAATATTCCATTTGAGTGAGTTAAATAATACTGACTACGGATATAATAAATATTGCACTTACTTGGGATATATGTAAGTATATATTGCACAAATAAATAAAAACTGACTTATGTGTCCAGACCCCTGGGACTAGTGCCTGAGTTCACAAGTCTAATCACTGTAGGGTAGGAACTGCTTCTGACTCTTGCAGTCCTGCAGCGGTTGCTGTGATATCGCCTGCCTGGTGCCAGATGTTTAAACAGTCCATGCGCTGAATGTGTGTTATCCTGTATTATTTTCGTGGCCTTTTGGATGCTTCTTGCAGAATAAAGATGTTGTATCAACGGAAGGCTGGAATTTGTTACCTTCTCTGCAACCCCCACCACTCTTTGGAGCACCTTCCTTTCTGTAACTGTGCAGCTTCCAAACCACACTGTGAAGTTGCAGGTGAGGATGCTCTCTATTGCACCTCTATAGAAGGTGGAGAGGATATGAGGAGGAAGCTTAGCTTTTTTCAGCCTTCTTAAAAAGTGGAGGTGTTGGTACACTTTCTTGACCAGTTGGCTGGTGATTCCCGACCACAAGAGATCCTCTGATATGTGTGCACCCAGGAATTTTGTACTGTTAACTTTGTCCACACACTCACCATTGATCCTGAGCACTGGGTGGTTTATGCTCCTTTTCCTGAAGTTGATTATAGTCTCTTTGGCCTTGCTTACATTCAGATCATGGTTGTTCCCCACGCATGAACTGATCAGAGATGCCACCTCCTCTGTGTTCACCCTTTCATCATCCTTTGTGATGAGCCTCATGACTGTGGTGTCATCTTCAAACCTGATGATATGGTTGGACTTGTGCTTAATATAGCAGTCGTGGGTCAGGATGGTGAATAACAGTGGGTTGAGAACACATCTCTGTGGACCCCCGGTCTTAATTGTGATGTACTTTGATGTGTTCTTACCTGAACACACCCTCTGTGGTCTCTCAATCAGGAAGTTGAGGATCAAGTTACAGAGATGTTTACTGATCCCTAAATGTGCCAGTTTTTTTATCAGCTGCATTGGTACCACCGTATTAAATGCAAAGCTGAAGCCTATGAACAGCATCCTGACATAATTGCCTTTACCCTCTAAATGCTCAAGGGAGATGTGTAGTGCTACTGATATGGCATCAGCCGTGGAACGATTATCTCTGTATGCAAACTGCAGAGGGTGGAAATCAGGAGGTAGGCATGATGAAACATGTTGTTTGATCAGCCACTCAAAACATTTCATAACAGTGGATGTCAGAATGACTGGTCTGTAGTTGTTAGGGCTGGAGGGAGTGGTTTTCCTAGGTAGTGGGATGATGTTAGTTTCCTTGTAGCATGAGGGTACTATTGCCATGGCAAGAGAGGTGTTAAATATTTCTTTAAGAACTGTGCATAGTTGATCAGCACAGCCTTTTATCACCTTTCCCAGTATGTTGTCTGGGCCAGCAGCCTTCCTGGGGTTCACTCTCCTTAGCTCTCTTCTTATCTCCTCTGTCCTGGGGCTGAGTATTGCATCCTTCTCAACAGTGGGTAGCTTTAGTGCCATCCTGTTGTTCCTTTCCTCAAATCTACCAAAGAAGATGTTCAAACTGTCCAGGAATTCGATGCTGTCCTCACACTGTGCTGACCTGATTTTGTAGTCAGTGAACTCCTGTATGCCTTGCCATAGTCTCCTAGCATCCTTCATGTCTTCAAAGTGTCTCCGTACCTTTCTGTCATACTCCTTCTTAGCCTCCTTTATACCCCTCCTCAGATTACCTCTTGCTATACTTAGGGCCGTGATGTCCTTAGCCCTGTAAACTGTGTTTCTCTCCTTCAGAAGCTCATATACCTTAGGAGTGAGCCATGGCTTCTGGTTATCAGTAAAAGTAGTACTCTTGGTATTTGTTACCCCATCAACACAGTTTGAAATGTATGCCATCACTAGCTCAGTGTATTCATCAATATTCAGATGCTGATTCATGGTGGATGTCACCTTGAACATATCCCAGTTGGTTCTTTCAAAGCAGTCTTGGAAGGCCTCCATAGCCCCCTCGGGCCATACCCTGATTTGTTTCTTCATGGGTTTCTCTCTAACCAGTGCAGGTTTGTAAGCTGGCAATAGCAAGATGTTATAATGGTCAGAGTTTCCCATTTGTGGAAGTTGCACTGCCTTATAAGATTTCTTTAAGTTTATGTACACCTTATCCAGGATATTATCACTCCTTATAGGAATATCCACATACTGATGGTAGTGTGGGAGTACTTCTTTCAGATCTGCTTTGTTAAAGTCACCAGCTGCTACGTGTAGAAAGTCAGGATATTTGCTCTGCAGATCACCCATGTGATTGCATAGTTTATTTAGAGCTTCAGTGGTATTTGCACTAGGTGGGTTATACACCACTGTTACACTGACCCAATTCAGCTCCCTGGGCAAGTAAAATGGTTTCCATTTAATGGACAGGATTTTTTTCACAACAGTGTGATAGTATGATTTCAGTTGCTGCACCATCTTTTAACACAGATGCAGACTCCATCTCCTCTGGTCTTTCCACACAGTGTATGTTTTCTGTCTGCATGAAACAGCATAACATTTTCTAAGTTTACTGCACTATCATTTATCTTGTCATGCAGTCACATCTCAGTAATCAAAAATAAACAAGAATGTCTCACCTTGTTCTTGTTGGAGAGTCCTTCAAGACTTACTATTATGGTAAGTACGTTTATCCACAAGTGGGGCATCACCCTTAGGGTGAGTCACTGTAACAGTATAGTATGTTTGTGAACAATTCTAAGTAGCCATGTGGTTCAGTAGGGAGGTAATACAAAGGATTCAGTGTAATACCTGCAGTAAAATAATTCAATGCACTACGAACAAGTATAGCAGAGTTCAAATAAAATACAGTTGCATCAACAATATGTTGCATCATGTCGACAGATCTATATTAGAACATCGAACTTTCAGAACTTCGAAATGGGCCCTGGGCATCGCACATGATCTGGCAGTTAATGGAGTGATACCCCTTGCAGTTGACATAGATTCTACCCTCCTCACCGGGTGGTGCTTTGATGTGTACATGAGTGCAATATATGGCGCCCAGTACCTCAGGGTAGTGTGTTACATGGTAGAAGTGTTGTATATTGCTGGCCCTTGCCTCAGGGGTGAGGGGAAAATAAATGTGCTCACTGGCATGGGGTAGCATGGCATCCAGGAACTGGTGGAGTACCCTGGATGCTGATGCCTGTGAGACCTCCATCATGTCCCCATTTGGTCTTTGGGAAGTACCTGAAGCTAGTATCCTAAGAGCTACATATACCTTTATTTCCACTGGGACTGGTTCCCCTCTGTCGGCTCTGGGTCTGAGTTGGGGTCGGCAGAGTGCAGTTTGTTCTTGTAGTATGTCCCTGTCCACCCTGTAGCACTCTACAATCTCCAACTCATGTAGCTCCTGGAAGGTCACCCTGGGCCTGAACACTCTTCTCCTTCTCAGTCTAGGCCTATATTCAGCAGCAGTATTGACCTCAGCATGTTGCACATACATATGTAGCAGACCTGCAGCAGCCCCTAGCATTCCTTCAGTTAAAACTCCCAAGTGTGTACGCAACTGATGCAGTGTATGGGGGTGAAATCAGATTGTAGGGTGTATGCAACAATTATAGTGCTCTGCTGTAGGTGCAGCTTGTGTGATTGGCTACCTATGATGCATTCCATCTGCCAGGTATATCAACAAGGACTGTTAATGGCCCTTGTTTAAGAGAAACAGGGGTCATCAGTAATTAAGATATCATTGCCTTTCTCAGCTAATTTTTTTTTTTTTTTTTTGCAACAGCCTTCCTTGCTCAGCACTGTGGCGCACCTTGCAAAAATACGTCATGAAGGTAAACAGTGCTCAGTACTCAGTGTACACGCCCCCATAAAAGGTCACACTCAGCATGGTGGTGTGCCTCAAAAACACACTTGAACCTGATGAAACACATGCACTTATGGTAAACAAAGCTTATCAGACACTGTACACGCACCCTTGCTCACCAGAGTGCTGTACCATGCAAACAGGTGCTGCTAAGCTCTAATGAGCTTACAAGTCCTCAGACACACTGCCCTTTGATGTCAGCTACCTCTTCTGTGGACACCAACATGGTTTTGTGCCTACACAGATGGGTTCTGCGGACACAGATACCCATTTGTGCTATTCAGTAACCCCATCTCATTTGCACAGGGATCCATGCACACAACCTGGAAACAACATGGTTCCAGGTACTGCCTCCTTAGCAACAGAACCCTTCCACCATTGTAGGTTCTCCACATGGGGTCCTATAATGCATTACTGTCACATACTAATAACTTTGGTTTTTACACAATTTTTTTTCCCATAAAAGCATGTTTGCATACTATGGCACTTTGCACAAACATACCCTGATTATTAAAAAAAATAAAATTATTTTAAATTATTTTCTATTCAGTTTTGGACACACAGTGGATAGTTTTGCATATATCTGTGTCTGCTATGCTATTTCTGCCCATCTACCTGCCCTTTTATAGCCCCTGTTGTTTTTTTTACATCCTATACACAGAAATTTTCTGTGTACACTATGGATACAAACATGGGGTCTGCAGGGCTGCCTATCTGATTCCTGGATCACTCTACCTCCCTCATTTGCATGCAGTTCACCTGCTTATCAGGTGATTTGCATGCTATGGCCACTTCCGTGTAGGCAAGCTTGTGTGTGCCGCTGAGCTCCTAATGGAGGAGAGATCAATAGATTTAAACCTCTGAGCGGAGGTAGCTCATTATGAGTGAAGAACTTCAGGGCCTTCCCTCACCAGGAACTTTATCTTAGGCTTCTTATATTCTCAACCAGTTTTGGAAATTGCTAACTTCTAGCACCTTAGATCTCAGTGGTATATATGTCTGTCGGAATTTGATACTAATGTAGGTCAAGACTCTGCCAACACCATAAGAAAACTTGGTTTCCCCTGCTACCAGAAGCCAGTAAAATAGAAGTGACAGTATCTGCAGTAGAAGATATGGAAGGAGAAACCCCAGAATTCATCACAATGAGACCATCATCTTTATGTATTCTGCTCTTTGCTGAATAAGCATCTTGACTTTGGCTTTGCAGGTCTGACATATTCTTTAGACCTAATTGTTTTATCAATAAAAATGTTAACACATTTTGTCAATGAATGTTTCTAGCTTGTTTAAATTTCCAATAATGTTTGCATTCTTCACTGTTGTGATCATGCCTGTTAAACTTGGCCACCTTCTTTGAAACAGTCACCAAAGTCATGGATGAGGGCAAGACAGTGCATACTGCCTACCTTGACCTAGCCAAAGCCTTCAAAACTATTCCCCATTAGGGCATAATAGATAAACTGTCCCAGCTAGGGAACAACCCATATGCTACCAGAAGGGTAGCTAACTGACTCACTGATAGAACCCACTCAGTCAAAACAGGGGAAGCCACCTCTAGTAGTAGACCTGTAACAAGTGGCATACCCCAATGATCTGTCTTGGGCCTCTACTGTTTTGGATATACTTTTTGAGGTGCAAGCCAAAACCAGTGATCTGTGGCTGACCACGTTTGCAGATGACTGCAAACTGGGCACTGTCATAAAATCCCCTAGTGATGTAAACATCCTCCAAGAAGGCCTTAACCAAACTAATGACTGGTGCCAGAAGCATGGCCTCAAACTGCATGCCAAAAAATGCATCATTATCTCCTTTGGAGAAAATGGTGTCCCCACTAATTATCACATTAATAACAATGTACTAAGCACAAAATCAGTCATTAGGGACTTGGGCATCCAGGTTGATAGCAACCTGACTTTTGACCACCATGTTGCTTCCTTTGTACAGAAGGCTTTCTACATACCCCACCTCATAAGTTCATCCCGAACAAGGAGGCCATAACATGCCTATACTCCACCCTTATCAGACCCATTTTTGAATACAATGCCCCCTTCGGCATGTACCTTGCCAAGCACATGCAGCAGTTGAAGAGATCACAGAGGTTCCTGACCAGGAAAATCCAGGGTCTCAAATAACCTATCCTATACAGATTGGCTAAAAGCCCTGTCCCTCTATTCAGTCTCATACAGACTGCTTAGAGGTGACCTGAGTCTGGCATACAAGGCCGTCTCAGACTCAGCCTTGATGGAGTTGCTGCATAACCATAAGTCAAACTCCACTTGTGCAATGCACATGCAAGTTTCAATCTGGTCTATGACATTAATAGAATTTGTTGGTGGGATATAGTTGTGTCCCAATGACTCCCCCATCTGTGGAATAGACTTCCTCTCCATGTCAAGAAGAGTACCTCACTAGCCTTAAGAGGAACCTGGACGACTGGTTGGGAAACAAAAAATATACCCCTGGGATCCCACCTGTGTCCCTGCTGGACAGGGAAAACAGGTGCTGACTTTGTGGGAAAATGGATGAAATTCTTGACTAGGCCAATAGCCTAGTATCGTCCTATGAACCAATGTATATAAATAGAATCAGAATCCACTAGCCAAGAACAATCCATGTTGTTGAGTTGGATTGTAGCATTTACTGCAGAATGCTGTGCTTCATGAGATTTTGGCCAGTTTGTAGCTCTAACAATTAGAAGGCAACATGACTAAACTATCACGGCTGAGAAAATCTGGATTCACTAGAGTACAGGGAGCAATTGTATTACAAGTGAGCACACCAGTTGACAAAAATTGCACATAAAGTGATTAAATGAAATCCATTAACTGTCAAATTACAGTTTTTAGTTCCATTTGCCCAGGTATGATTAGCATATCATTCCTTTGAAAAGGAGTTAAGGTTTAAGGGTGGGTACTGGCAAGGTGTAAATGGTCACATGACCCTGTTGCTTTGTATATTCTATGCTTCTATTATTTATTCTATGAAAATGGTTCAGTTAAATACCCACAATTTAAAAACAAAAAGTGTTAAGCGCAGCAACCACCATTTTAAGGTGTGGCCAAAAAAATGTTATGCCCAGCACTTATTAGACAATGCAGGAAATACAGACAGCCTAATTGTATTCATAAAGTATGTACAATGAAAACAAAAAGTGTCAGAAAAAAATGTTTTGCTTGTGAATGATGCAAATAAAAATGATAATTGTTTATTTGATGACTTGAACAATTCTCTGACCAGCACACAAAAGACAAACTTGGGTTTTCTATTTTTCATGTGATTGATGCAAATAAAATAGATGATTGTTTAGTTGCTGAAAAGTCTCTGACTGACACATGTAAGGCACACTTAAATGGTCTGTCTGTCTGTGAATGCAGTTGATATGTGTGTTGAAACTGTCCTTGAGATTTGGAGACAAGGGCTGCATAAACTATCTATTGCAGGTAGAAAGTCCTCATTATGAGCTACCTTGCATGTTTTTGGATTACCTGTAATTACTGCCAGTGCTAAACAGTACCTTTCTGTGGTAATTATGACCCATGCATTGTGTTGGCATATGGACACCCACTCTGTCATGCATACATACAAACATTCATACACACACACACACACACACACACACACACACACACACACACATACACATTTACTCAACATGACACCCACCACACTTGAACACACTCATGGACACACTCACTTACACTCTCTAAACCCCACTGCAACCACCCAGACACAGAGACACACACAGACATATACACTGCCACACAGATGCACACACACACACACACACACACACACACACACACACACACACACACACACACACACACACACACACACACACACACACACACACACACACACACACACACACACACACACACACACACACACACACACACACACACACACACACACACACACACACACACACACACACTCAGAGACCCCCACTATTATTTCTCCACTGAATTTTCCTAAATTTACCTGCAATATAGTCACTTTCTTCGACCGTAATGGGGGAATTCAGCATTTTGGCAGTGTTAATTATCATGGCCAGCATGCTAATTTACAGAGCAGAGCAACACTCTGCATTGTATGGCAGCATAAATCCCTTCCCACAGGCATTTCTAGGGAAGAGCACATGGCTAATTTACATTAGCCATTCCCTGGGAATGCCTCATTGTAATATAGCATGGCTGTGTAAAATCACTGCAGGGTTACTGGAAAGGGCTCGCTGCTCATCTTAGAGCTTACCACCACTCACAGTAAACCTTTATGAATCTCATAGTGCATGCACTGCTTCCTCAGAGGGCACATAAGCACATTAATGATCTCAGTGCAAAAGTCACTGGAGTAAAAAAGCTGTATATGAACAGAAAAAAAATCTTTCAATTGAAATAGTTATTGGTGCAGGATGCAATATTATTAGTAAAAGTATATTCAAAGAATTGGGGTTTGGGATCTTCCTTTCATAGTTAAAAGCTTCTTTACTGACTTATTCTGACCATAAAACTGACCTAATGGGTCAAACTGAGCTATGTTTTATGCATAAAAACCAAGGGCACAATATATTATTTTATATTTGTACCGTACAGCAGCCTAATATAATGGGAAAATCTACGTGTGAACAATTAGGGAAAATAAAGCTAACTCACAATGTAGGAATGCAAGTGCAGAACACTAGCGATTGCAACATGTTCAATCAAGATGATTTACAGATGTACAATTACCACAATTTACATAGTTGCAGAGTCAAAGATTCACAAGATTACAATAAACATGATTTGCATGTTCATGATGCTCATAATTTGCACATGCACAGAGACAGTAATTTGCATATTCATGTAATACATCCTGATATGTCTTAGAAGTAGTGCACAGTGTGTGGGGATAGCAGATTTGAATTCAAATATTTCCTTTGATATTTTTGGACAATATTCTGACTTAATTGTTAAACTTGACAATTTACTTCATGACTTTACCTATTACACTTATAATGATTTAGAACTGTGAATGCTTAACAATATGGTAAAAATATGGGACTGGGATTATGGTTAGATGATAAGAGAAAAGTTCCATTACCAAGGCAAGTCTGTAACACGTTCTGTGATAAATTAATAATTCACAAGGACTGTTATTCCAATCCAACTCCACAACCAGGTGTTGGAAGAAATCAATGAAGCCAGCTAGATATTGTCAGCTGTAAAGGAAAGGCAGGAGTCATGTGACATTATGTTCTGGCATGGATTGTTTCATCAAATAGAATTTCTGGTAAACATTGCCAAATTTGTCATGTTCCACATGAGAAGCTAAAAAGACAGAATGATGCATCATGGAATTCTGGATATACCATTGTGTAAAGTAGCAGCTGGCATTTGTTTCAGCTCAGGTACTGTCGATTTGTGTTGCCTGTTACTCAAGGTATCCTGATGTCATCAGAACTGAGGGCTACATCTTCACAATCCTCACACTGATGAAGTCCATTTTTTCTTGCCATGGTGTCTGAGATTTTCATCTCTGATAATGGCCCACCATTGGTTAAGTCAATAATTTCATACATTTTCAAAGAAAAGGGGGACTTTGGAATATGATATCTTCACTAAGATGATGTTCTCATTGGGTGGCACAGTGATGCAGTGGATAGTGTTGTTGCCTCACAGCAAGAGGTTCTCTGGTTCAATTCTCAGCTGAGTGTGGACACTTTTGAGGACAGCAAGCTGTATGTGTAACTGTGGCAGCTGTGGCAGCCCTGTCATTGTGGCAGAGCCAGGGTAAGGGTACCCTGTACAACCCAATAGAAGCATGTGAGTAGGGTACATCTGTTATGCAATGGTGCCAATAACAGAGTAGTAGGCAACATATAGTTAGGCTATACAGATATGTGTAGTGTGTCACTACCTACAGGCCTCTGACTTGCAAAAGTGGGTAGCAGTCCATTAACTAGCAGTAACTTGTGTGGATTAGGATTGCCTGATTCAGTCATTACTTGCTGTCTTCACAATAATGTAACTGAACTGCTAGACAAAACTGGATTTGAAACCAGGATTGTGTGTGGCATAATGTACTGCATGCAAGGCATTTAACAGACTGCACTACTGCATCACTGCAAACACGTGTATTTGCAAAATATAAGTGCACATATACAGGCTGTGAGAAACATTTCTACATCCATCAGTATGTGCATGGCTGTATTTCTGCACCAGGGCCCCAGTTGTATATGTATTTTGCCTTTGTTGCTTTAGCAGGTGTCTTTCCACAAACTGCTGATAAAAGGGCACATATGTCTGCTATCACAGGCCTCACTTACATCCATTATTATGCCTTTGTCTGTCTACTGGTGTATTATTGCACCAGTGTCCAAGGTACACTCCTGTTTTCCCCATTAGTTTTTATTTCAGTTACATGCCTAATGACTGTAAGTGGCAATCAGTATGGTTTGCTGGAAACACCTGCTTTACATCAAATATGTGTGGCCTGGTGGGTTAATGCAGTGGGCTATAGGTGAGAGGGGTCTGGATTTGAAACTTGGCAGATGTGTTAATTTTGTACATGTATCAGACAATGTAATAAACAGATTTAATGATTAAAGCTAATTTAAGCACAGCTAATCGAAGTGGCTAGCTCCATGTAAACTCATGCTAAAAAATAAAGAAAAGAAAAAGGGGGGTGATAGGAAAGTGGTGAAATGAGGGCAAGCAGGGGGAAAACATAGTGAAAGGCAGTTAGGGATGTGCAGGAAGGGTATAGGAAAGACCCATAGCTAGCCTTATCTTGTACAGCAACAGCTGTGCATTTTGACAGGTTTTGTAAATTAATTTGGACTCTCAAACCCCAAGAATAGGGGTGAGGACAACATAACTGTGTTGTCAAGCCAATTAGACCAGATTAGTGGTGTCCAGTGGACATGTGTGTGACATGGAGAGCTATGTATGGGGCGATATTATTTTTGGGACAGGTGCCCATTTTTTTAAGATGAGAGTGGAATGTAGGGGAAGGGACATAGGTACATGTGGGGAGGTAAGTTGTATAGGAGAGGATACATATGAAGACAGACAAGACAGACAAGACAGCAGACCGGGGCAGTGTGTGACACATGAGCGAGTAAACACCTTGCATGGGGAGGGTGTTGTGAAATCAAGTTGCACCTGCCTCCAGATGGCAGCAGTGTGACTCATGTCCCCACCCATGGGGCAGTTGACACTGCTCCTTCACTACCCCAAGGGTGGCTGTGCAGGAGGCTGGGTGCCAGGGCAAGTCTGCCCCACCAGGTCAGTCAGCGTGCTTTCAGTATGGCGCAGGTGGTGTTCATAGTTCTGATGAACAACCTTGTCCACCATGACCAGCAGTTGATCCTGGGTGACCGCAGTACCTCTGTCACTGCTCCCAGGTGGAGGTTGGGCCCCATCCACTGAGGTGGTTCCACCTGGCCCCACAGGTGTTGCAGGGGTAGTGGAGGGTACTACCGGCTTGGGTCCCAGATGTGCTAGGACCCAGTGTCAAGGCCAGTTAAGGCAAGGTAGGTGGATCACCAGGAACCAGCCTACCCCTACATGCTGTGGTAATGGAGTCATAGCAATAAGTATAATTTAGTTATTAAAAAGCATTGTTAGTAATAAGAGCATGGCAGAACATTGCAAATAACATGATTACATATCAATGCAAATTATGTGAATCACAACAATCAATAACAGAATAGTCAGTATAACAGCATGCCCGTAACAGTTACAGCATAAGGCCAACAAAATAGCTAATTTAACAAGATATGTTAATATGTATCCATTATAATACATAATAACACATGTCCCCTAAAACAGTTAATGTAACAACATATGTTAATAGTAAACCAAAACACTGTGGTTGAGCACTCAAAAGAACCAATAAATCAAGCAAAAGAGTGCTGAAGGATAAGCTAATACTCGAACGAGGTGTATATAAATCCTTTATTCAGTCCACACCATGCAGAAAAAGCACTCCATTAACGCATTTACAAACCAAATCGTGTTTTCGTCTCTATAGTAAAGACATCATCAGATGACCAGTGTTCAAAATAACTAATCATTTATACTTCAATAGGTCTGCTAAACTTTGAAAGATTTGGAATGTAATAATATGTTTAGTCAGGAGATGGCACTATTCACTTAACTTTTTCATGTATAATTTATTAAGCTATGTAAAATGATTAGTTTTATATGCTTCTTAATTTATATTTGTATATACATATAATTATTTTTAAGTAATTTTTAATGGGAAAGAATTTTATGCTTAACATTTATGTTTATTGCTTATTTAATGAAGGTATTTCATTCTAAAGAAATATATATCTATATATGGTTTTAAAGGAAGTTTTAATATTTATGAGTTTTGACTAAATATCTATTGGTCCTTTTAAAATGTATTTATGCATTTTTATTGGTTCTTCAATAATTAATTGAAGTATAAATGATTAATTACTTTGAACACTGGTCATCTGATGAAGTCTTTACTATAGAGAAGAAAACGCAATTTGGTTTGTAAATGCGTTATTGGAGTGCTTTTTCTGCATGGTGTGGACTGAATAAAGGATTTATATACACCTTGTTAGAGTATTAGCTTATCCTTCAGCACTCTTTTGCTTGATTTATATGTTAATAGTAAACCATACCAATGAATAACAGTAGTAAATAAATGAGGATAAGGGGTGGGGAGAGTGAAAAAAGCAGCCCATTAGTAACATTTATGCTTACTTACTTGACAACAGTTCAACTATTTACTCTACGGGTCTGTATTTTCCTTATGTTTACAGTGAATACAAGTCTCCTGTAGCTGATGTAACATGTTCATACCTGTCAATCTATATGCATGGGACACTACGGGCCAAACAGTAACATGTGCGGGTACACACCTACACAGAACACTTGCACATCAGGTGGACCTATATAACTACCAAGGTGTTCTGAGGGCTGAAATGGTGATACTGTGCAATCTAGGTACTCATGGCCATGGTATTCCTGTAACAAGCAGATTATGCACTATGAATTACATAACATGAAATCGTGACACTAATTACATAAAATGAAATCATGACGCTTGAGAGAAATGTATGTGTACAGTACAGTACAGGTCTATATCATTTGAACAAAAGTTCAAAATGTTGATCGCTGTAAACAGCGAAAATGCCGATAATCACCCCCTGCTAATTATATATACCGACTCCAAGATTGCACTACAATGAGGAAAGGGCAAATTTCCCGATCTTCACTGTACTGCGATCTTACAAAAACAGACATCGATTATCAGCATTTTCGCTGTTTACAGCGATCGACATTTTGAACTTTCATTCAAATGATATAGACCCATACAGTATCGACACTAACCAGCAGTCATGACTTGGTTTGCAGGCATGGGAATAGAACCCAATAGCAGTAACTGCAGCAACTTTTAACAGACATTCTGGCATACAGCCATACCAGGATTACACTCATTATTTCTGAGTGCACATTGCTCAGTTTTTACATTCTTGCTAATGATTTTAACAGTCTGGGAAATCTAAACACACAATTCTCTACTCATATTAAGGGCTACCTTACCCATTTACCTGTAGTTCCTGTGGAGACAGACTTTGTGAGCATTACATGACAGCTACTGTAATATTTAGTGCTACCTATCACCGGATTTGAACCATGGTCTGTGTGTGGCAAAATGTAATATATACAGAGCATTTAACAAACTGAGCTACTGAGTCACTGCTGATTACTGATTGACTGATATCTGTTTAGAACTTACCTGGAAACAAAATATGGCCTTGCAGTACTACTACAATGGTGTTATACTAGACTGCAGTGATAGCAGAATTTACATGCATGAAATAAAAAAAAATAACACAGGTAGTAGGTACAGTATATATCATTCTAAGAATGTTGGAGTACACACTTTATTGTTAGTGGGTTGAAATATCTGTGAAGCCAACAAACAATATGAGATCATGGGGTAGGGTACCTCTTGCATATACCTTGCTTACCTGATGTTTGTAGATGACAGAGCATTATGTGAACAATATTAGCATAGAGACAGACTTGAATGGCATGATATGTGTTAAACAATACAATTTGCAGCCATGAGATTTGCATTCTACAGTCATTACAATTTTATACTTGACAGCAGCACCTTACCTTACAGCCTGAATGCATACAGCTCTACTGCAATAGTTACAATAAGACAATCCTGATGTATACCTTTTTTCCTGTGGTGTTATTGATATGGATTCATGTTTTATTGAAGAACAGTTGGCATTGTTTATTTTTTTCAAAACAGCTCTAATGCCACAATTATTGCACTATAGACTTTATTGTATATACTTTAACACAGTTCCTGGTATTGTTTCATGTTTTTATTGCACAACAGTTGGAATTATTCATTGCTTGCAATACAGCTCTAGTTCCACATTTATTACAGTACAGACTTTATTGAATATACTGTCATGCAGTTAATGTTTTACCCTTTCTTGCTTATTTCACTACAGTTAGCATAATACATCCATACTCACTACACTCACAGTGCAACGTGTTCAGGCACCCGGTGTGACTTAACATTGTGAGCCCTCTCCTCTGCAGCTGCTGGGAGAGAAGTACACCATTATGCACATCAGTTTTACAGACATTCAGATCAGATATTTGTGAAATAGATGAAAATGACTTACATACTTATGGGGCATTCCCTGCTCGAGCTTCTTGAACCCAGATATCCAAGAGATCCTCCTTTCTCCGTTTCAGGTCATTATGGTGGTGACAACCAGTGCTGAGGATACCAGTAACATTGATGAGTTCTCTTGCCAGTCAGTCCCAGGCCTCTGCCTTGCACTCTGAGTCCTGTAAACCTCCCTGCATCAGCTGGTCTTCATGTTTTTTTAGTAGGAGTCCAACCATGACCCTGGACTCCATAATGCCCCAATGCTGCGCCTGAAAGAATACACCTTTACCAACACCAGCCATAGTACCATTCAGAGACAGAACCCCAATGGATTCTGCTGTATACCTACCTGTTGGGCTTAATATAGGCTGTTTTCCCACCCTTACACATCACTGGGCAACATTCAAAAAAGCACTGTGTCACTTAGCTCCTTGCAAACCAGCTTGGCCAAGCTCAGATGTGTGAAAACAGGCAGAACTGGTCTTAGTGGAGCTTAGCAGCCTGCAATCCAGCCAAGCTGTGTCAAGCAGGGCATAAACATTGGCAGTTGTTATAATGTTTATGCAGTGCTTAGCAGGTCATAGCAGGTCTCAGCAGAGCTTAGCAGAGCGCAGCGGAGCTATATTTTAAATTGTTCTGCAAAATGTGTATTTTAAAATTAAATACTTATTTGGCTTCGATGCATTTAAACCCTAGACCTACTACACATGGATCAGTGACTCAACCCATTAAGCTACATCAATATTCAGATGTCAGGCGGACCTTTACATATAAAACTGAGCCATCTATAAGCAGAGCTGAGCACTGCACCATGCCATGCAAACATGCTCAGATATGCTTCAACATACATTTAAATAAATAATTAAATATGTCCAGTTTCTATTTTTAGATGTCTGAACATTGTCTGGATGCCACTTAGTATTGCTGTGCTCTGTGCCATGCTGCGCAAGTATGCTTTTTTAAAAAAAAAATTAAATAATAATAAAGCACTACCATAGTGCAGGGAGTCTCTTACTCCTCTGTGAACATGGTTATCACTACACCACTCCCTGCACTGATTCTATAACTGCATTCCTCAGCTCTCCCTCTGCAATGCGCCATCATTAATATGCATGGCACACTGCTGAGGGGGACCATGTACATAGACACGGTAACATTCCATGTAGGCTCTACACTGTTCCTACACAAATTTTATTAAATCCTGGGGTTGAATAATAAAACATATTTTGCTTTAATTTTCTTATAATTCTTCTTTTGGGAAAGAACACTCAAGATTTCTTTTGTGTAAAAAAAATAAATAAATAAAATAAGTAAAAAAAACTGAGACAAAAATCTGGATCAGTAAACATGTAAAGAAACATTTCTATAGGAATGAGAAGTGTACTAAATGGATCTCTGACAGAGTAGCTAATACATGGAACAGACTACCAAATTACATTAAAGCAAGTACTAGTTTAGATATTTTTAAGAACAGCCTGGATACTTATTATGGGAACAAGTGTTTTGGTATATTGGCAAGCTAGAAGGGCATTAATGCCCATGCTTGAAATACTTGTATGTATGTATTTACTTAACATTGAAACAAACCATAATTTATTTATTTATTTCCAGTTTGATGACCGGGGAGGTCCACTGGGCTCAAGGAGCCCATTTTCAGTGAAGGCCTGGGGAGAAAAGATCCATATTACATAGTAAAAATAAGCAAAATGTAATATTATATAGTAAAACTAAGCAAAGTATAACAGCAAAATTGAAGAATATACATTACATACTTACATAGTAGATTGGAGAACAAGTTGTACAGAGCTTAAGTTGTACAGAGGTTGTAAAGCATTTGTAAATGGCTATAAAGTAACTAACATTTGTAAGATGGCAGTAAATAAAAATTCTTCCCAGAAAAGGGGCGAATAAAGGTGGAAAGTACATTATTTACAATGTATACATTCATGATATTGATGTATTCAGATAGAGGCAGTTGTATAATAGAAAAAGTGGAGAGCATACATTACATTTTAGGTTAGGGACATGTTGTTTTCTTTGTTAAATAGCATCTACAATTGTATGTTGGCAGTAGTGAGAATCATTCCCAGATGGGGGAGAGAGAAGACAGATAGTATACTATTTACAATATATACATTCAAGATACAGATGTTAGATTACGTTATATTCAGAGTGAGGCAATTGTTTAGGAAATCAGTATGGAGTAGAGTTACTTTTAGAGTTACTTGTAGTAGAGTAGCAGATTAGGTAGGGAGAATGCATATAATATCTTGTAAACACCAAGATTTAAAGTATTTGACTAAGTATTTTCACCAATAGCATATAATCAGAAAATATCAAGAAAACATTAAATAAACATAATAATAAGTATAAAGTACAAATATGTTTTAACACCCAAGATCTTAAGCTAATGCCAACTACTGTTTATCAAGAAATATGAAAACAATTGTGAATCAGCAACCAAAACAAAAATAAAAGTAACCTTAACACATATCAAGTCATATGATATCCAAAGTGGAAATATGACAAAATACTGGTTATGATTGCAGCTGCTTGTCCAATCTATCCAACAAGATCATAAGTAAAACATATGTACCTAATATATATATATATATATATATATATATATATATATATATATATATATATATATAGTTAGTAAGACGACGTGTGAGAATAAAGAGAGTACATTTCACTCAAATGTTGATTAAGATTTCTTTAAAAATTTAGATTTTTGACATCTACAAAGGATCCGATATAAATACTTCACTCTCATACTGCCAAATACAAACTCTTGAATTCTAATGTAGTGACAGTTGACTCACAGAAACAGCAAAGCACAGAATAAAGAGCTCATATTTTTTATGAGGTGCAATGTAATAAACTTCACTTCTCCCTCCTGCACATACCCATCTTACTTAAATATCCTAAATGCATTGTCACAAAACCAGGGGGAAGGACAAAGCACCTTTCAAAACTGATCTAGTTTCAACACTGGGATTCAGAACCAAGGTAATTAATTTAATTAATTGCTGCATAGACTGCACAGGTGGAGAAGAAATAAGAGACACCAGCAGAAGCAATTTAAAACTGTTTATTATAAATCACTTACAAGCTAAAGTAGTTTTGAGAAGTGCTATCATTTAATTTAAATTATAAAATTAAAAATTAAATTTAAATGAGGCCATAATAATTTGATGAGTGAGAAGGACATATGGCTGTTTTAAATTTGTAAAGGGCTTTTGCAGATAAAGACAAAGGTGGTGGTTCATATAAGTATAACCCTAACCTATTTCAGTTACTATAAGGTATCCTTAGGTGTCAAGGATTCCCAGTGGCTGCTAAAAACATCCTCATCAACATTCTGTAGTCTTCATTAATGGAGGAGAGATCAATAGATTTAAACCTCTGAGCGGAGGTAGCTCATTATGAGTGAAGAACTTCAGGGCCTTCCCTCACCAGGAACTATATCTTAGGCTTCTTATATTCTCAACCAGTTTTGGAAATTGCTAACTTCTAGCACCTTAGATCTCAGTGGTATATATGTCTGTCGGAATTTGATACTAATGTAGGTCAAGACTCTGCCAACACCATAAGAAAACTTGGTTTCCCCTGCTACCAGAAGCCAGTAAAATAGAAGTGACAGTATCTGCAGTAGAAGATATGGAAGGAGAAACCCCAGAATTCATCACAATGAGACCATCATCTTTATGTATTCTGCTCTTTGCTGAATAAGCATCTTGACTTTGGCTTTGCAGGTCTGACATATTCTTTAGACCTAATTGTTTTATCAATAAAAATGTTAACACATTTTGTCAATGAATGTTTCTAGCTTGTTTAAATTTCCAATAATGTTTGCATTCTTCACTGTTGTGATCATGCCTGTTAAACTTGGCCACCTTCTTTGAAACAGTCACCAAAGTCATGGATGAGGGCAAGACAGTGCATACTGCCTACCTTGACCTAGCCAAAGCCTTCAAAACTATTCCCCATTAGGGCATAATAGATAAACTGTCCCAGCTAGGGAACAACCCATATGCTACCAGAAGGGTAGCTAACTGACTCACTGATAGAACCCACTCAGTCAAAACAGGGGAAGCCACCTCTAGTAGTAGACCTGTAACAAGTGGCATACCCCAATGATCTGTCTTGGGCCTCTACTGTTTTGGATATACTTTTTGAGGTGCAAGCCAAAACCAGTGATCTGTGGCTGACCACGTTTGCAGATGACTGCAAACTGGGCACTGTCATAAAATCCCCTAGTGATGTAAACATCCTCCAAGAAGGCCTTAACCAAACTAATGACTGGTGCCAGAAGCATGGCCTCAAACTGCATGCCAAAAAATGCATCATTATCTCCTTTGGAGAAAATGGTGTCCCCACTAATTATCACATTAATAACAATGTACTAAGCACAAAATCAGTCATTAGGGACTTGGGCATCCAGGTTGATAGCAACCTGACTTTTGACCACCATGTTGCTTCCTTTGTACAGAAGGCTTTCTACATACCCCACCTCATAAGTTCATCCCGGAACAAGGAGGCCATAACATGCCTATACTCCACCCTTATCAGACCCATTTTTGAATACAATGCCCCCTTCGGCATGTACCTTGCCAAGCACATGCAGCAGTTGAAGAGATCACAGAGGTTCCTGACCAGGAAAATCCAGGGTCTCAAATAACCTATCCTATACAGATTGGCTAAAAGCCCTGTCCCTCTATTCAGTCTCATACAGACTGCTTAGAGGTGACCTGAGTCTGGCATACAAGGCCGTCTCAGACTCAGCCTTGATGGAGTTGCTGCATAACCATAAGTCAAACTCCACTTGTGCAATGCACATGCAAGTTTCAATCTGGTCTATGACATTAATAGAATTTGTTGGTGGGATATAGTTGTGTCCCAATGACTCCCCCATTTGTGGAATAGACTTCCTCTCCATGTCAAGAAGAGTACCTCACTAGCCTTAAGAGGAACCTGGATGACTGGTTGGGAAACAAAAAATATACCCCTGGGATCCCACCTGTGTCCCTGCTGGACAGGGAAAACAGGTGCTGACTTTGTGGGAAAATGGATGAAATTCTTGACTAGGCCAATAGCCTAGTATCGTCCTATGAACCAATGTATATAAATAGAATCAGAATCCACTAGCCAAGAACAATCCATGTTGTTGAGTTGGATTGTAGCATTTACTGCAGAATGCTGTGCTTCATGAGATTTTGGCCAGTTTGTAGCTCTAACAATTAGAAGGCAACATGACTAAACTATCACGGCTGAGAAAATCTGGATTCACTAGAGTACAGGGAGCAATTGTATTACAAGTGAGCACACCAGTTGACAAAAATTGCACATAAAGTGATTAAATGAAATCCATTAACTGTCAAATTACAGTTTTTAGTTCCATTTGCCCAGGTATGATTAGCATATCATTCCTTTGAAAAGGAGTTAAGGTTTAAGGGTGGGTACTGGCAAGGTGTAAATGGTCACATGACCCTGTTGCTTTGTATATTCTATGCTTCTATTATTTATTCTATGAAAATGGTTCAGTTAAATACCCACAATTTAAAAACAAAAAGTGTTAAGCGCAGCAACCACCATTTTAAGGTGTGGCCAAAAAAATGTTATGCCCAGCACTTATTAGACAATGCAGGAAATACAGACAGCCTAATTGTATTCATAAAGTATGTACAATGAAAACAAAAAGTGTCAGAAAAAAATGTTTTGCTTGTGAATGATGCAAATAAAAATGATAATTGTTTATTTGATGACTTGAACAATTCTCTGACCAGCACACAAAAGACAAACTTGGGTTTTCTATTTTTCATGTGATTGATGCAAATAAAATAGATGATTGTTTAGTTGCTGAAAAGTCTCTGACTGACACATGTAAGGCACACTTAAATGGTCTGTCTGTCTGTGAATGCAGTTGATATGTGTGTTGAAACTGTCCTTGAGATTTGGAGACAAGGGCTGCATAAACTATCTATTGCAGGTAGAAAGTCCTCATTATGAGCTACCTTGCATGTTTTTGGATTACCTGTAATTACTGCCAGTGCTAAACAGTACCTTTCTGTGGTAATTATGACCCATGCATTGTGTTGGCATATGGACACCCACTCTGTCATGCATACATACAAACATTCATACACACACACACACACACACACACACACACACACACACATACACATTTACTCAACATGACACCCACCACACTTGAACACACTCATGGACACACTCACTTACACTCTCTAAACCCCACTGCAACCACCCAGACACAGAGACACACACAGACATATACACTGCCACACAGATGCACACACACACACACACACACACACACACACACTCACACACACACACACACACACACACACACACACACACACACACACACACACACACACACACACACACACACACACACACACACACACACACACACACACACACACACACACACACACACACACACACACACACACACACACACACACAGAGACCCCCACTATTATTTCTCCACTGAATTTTCCTAAATTTACCTGCAATATAGTCACTTTCTTGACCGTAATGGGGAATTCAGCATTTGGCAGTGTTAATTATCATGGCCAGCATGCTAATTTACAGAGCAGAGCAACACTCTGCATTGTATGGCAGCATAAATCCCTTCCCACAGGCATTTCTAGGGAAGAGCACATGGCTAATTTACATTAGCCATTCCCTGGGAATGCCTCATTGTAATATAGCATGGCTGTGTAAAATCACTGCAGGGTTACTGGAAAGGGCTCGCTGCTCATCTTAGAGCTTACCACCACTCACAGTAACCCTTTATGAATCTCATAGTGCATGCACTGCTTCCTCAGAGGGCACATAAGCACATTAATGATCTCAGTGCAAAAGTCACTGGAGTAAAAAAGCTGTATATGAACAGAAAAAAAATCTTTCAATTGAAATAGTTATTGGTGCAGGATGCAATATTATTAGTAAAAGTATATTCAAAGAATTGGGGTTTGGGATCTTCCTTTCATAGTTAAAAGCTTCTTTACTGACTTATTCTGACCATAAAACTGACCTAATGGGTCAAACTGAGCTATGTTTTATGCATAAAAACCAAGGGCACAATATATTATTTTATATTTGTACCGTACAACAGCCTAATATAATGGGAAAATCTACGTGTGAACAATTAGGGAAAATAAAGCTAACTCACAATGTAGAAATGCAAGTGCAGAACACTAGCGATTGCAACATGTTCAATCAAGATGATTTACAGATGTACAATTACCACAATTTACATAGTTGCAGAGTCAAAGATTCACAAGATTACAATAAACATGATTTGCATGTTCATGATGCTCATAATTTGCACATGCACAGAGACAGTAATTTGCATATTCATGTAATACATCCTGATATGTCTTAGAAGTAGTGCACAGTGTGTGGGGATAGCAGATTTGAATTCAAATATTTCCTTTGATATTTTTGGACAATATTCTGACTTAATTGTTAAACTTGACAATTTACTTCATGACTTTACCTATTACACTTATAATGATTTAGAACTGTGAATGCTTAACAATATGGTAAAAATATGGGACTGGGATTATGGTTAGATGATAAGAGAAAAGTTCCATTACCAAGGCAAGTCTGTAACACGTTCTGTGATAAATTAATAATTCACAAGGACTGTTATTCCAATCCAACTCCACAACCAGGTGTTGGAAGAAATCAATGAAGCCAGCTAGATATTGTCAGCTGTAAAGGAAAGGCAGGAGTCATGTGACATTATGTTCTGGCATGGATTGTTTCATCAAATAGAATTTCTGGTAAACATTGCCAAATTTGTCATGTTCCACATGAGAAGCTAAAAAGACAGAATGATGCATCATGGAATTCTGGATATACCATTGTGTAAAGTAGCAGCTGGCATTTGTTTCAGCTCAGGTACTGTCGATTTGTGTTGCCTGTTACTCAAGGTATCCTGATGTCATCAGAACTGAGGGCTACATCTTCACAATCCTCACACTGATGAAGTCCATTTTTTCTTGCCATGGTGTCTGAGATTTTCATCTCTGGTAATGACCCACCATTGGTTAAGTCAATAATTTCATACATTTTCAAAGAAAAGGGGGACTTTGGAATATGATATCTTCACTAAGATGATGTTCTCATTGGGTGGCACAGTGATGCAGTGGATAGTGTTGTTGCCTCACAGCAAGAGGTTCTCTGGTTCAATTCTCAGCTGAGGTGCCCTCTGTGCAGAGTCTGCATGTCCTTCCTGTGCTTACATGGGTTTCTTTTAGGTGCTTTGGTTTCCTCCCACATTCCAAAGACATGTTGTAGGTGGATCAGATACTCTAAATTGGCCATAGGTGTGAGTGTGCATGCAAGTGTGCAGTGTGAAAGAACTATATCATGGCTAGCCAACCAGCAGTGTAAACCTTGGCTCTATATGATTGTCACTGATGAAGTGACACCCTGACCCCATTTGCAAAAATGGGAAAAAGGGGTTGTGGATGAATTGCCTGCTCATTAAATTACAGATGATTGTGTGTGAAGAGGTAGTGTCCTCCTTCCCCCAGGTATCTGCAGTTTAATGGGCATGTATAAAGAGGTGTATACATTATGACAAATATATGTGTCGCATTTCCAAACAAAAGTATTTTCTATCTGTTAACAAATATAGAAATGTTCTATTACAACCTGCAGGTCTCTGCCATTTACAGATGGTGATAGGAAGGAAAATAAAAGCAATGTGCTCTATTTAATCTGATTTCAAACAGAAAAATACCAAATGTGCAATCAGCTTGGCATAAAACCCAACACATGCAGAAGGTGTTAAACCAAGCTATTGCCTATTTTAAAATGTGGAAACATTATAAGATTCCAGCCCGGCTTTGTGCCAGTGATGCCTTCTGCAAATTCAATTTCTTCATAATAATTTCTTTATCTGATTTAACCTTCTTAACTCATTCAGTCCTTCTGGAGTACTCCCACTTAACAAAATCCAATTAACTTATAGACAGAAGCAAGGCAGTCAGTAGGCAGTATTTTAGTGTTATAGTAACCCCTGGCATCATCCAAATATAACTAAAGTACTGTATTCAGTCAAACATCTGTTGTTTTGGCCTATCTACCTTAATCCCTACTCCTGCCCATAGAGGCAGACTAGACTGAGTGCCCACATTTAAATGTTAAAGAACACTCATGGTACCAGCAGTGTTCCTTCATACAGGGAACTTTAATAAGTTACTTTCAGGTTATACTATTTCCTTTTTTTTCCACCACTGCTAACTAAATATCTATCCTTAGATATATAAAGCTATTTTACACTGCCCACTTGTTTTGACTCTCATAAAAAATAGAGGTGACAGGGTTCTATATTTAAGGAACTATTAGGAGAAACTGACATGAAATATATATTTTATTATATCTTATAAAGTGCACATGTACTAGCATGTCTCTAATTTGTATTATTTTAATTTATTTGCTAACTAACATAGAGCACAGATCCACATGGACATTTTTCATGGTCAGCACAGGTACACCCTCTCTTTAACTGACTTCTTCAGAATCACAGAGAGACTGAGGGACTCAATCCCTGAACCTGAGGAAGCAGCAGATTTACAGTGCAAAACCTTAATCCTCTGGGCTAACTGCCAAACTAGTATAACTTATTCTGCCCCAAATGACTTTATGTGGCTAACATACCACAAGATTTTATTTCAGCTTTTTTCCCCAGAATGCACTTAGTGTCTCCAAACTGTAGCTTTTATAAATTTCTTTTCATCAATTTTCTCAAATAAAATTCACTTAGAATTGGAATACTCTGAATTGTTGATTTATCTAAGGTATATCTGTATAATGTATCTGTACATTTTAAATCAGAGGCTCTATATTTTTGTATGCTTCATCTTCAAACAGGTGCATGGTCATTTTCATTCCATCTACAGAGTGTGATTAAATATGTTGCTTTTTGAAAGTTTAATGTTTTGGTTGGCTCGATAGCCTTCTCTAGCACTCACTTCATCAGCATGTAGTGATGTTGTTTGCACTGTTTTCTCAACTGTGATACAGACCATCACTTTCAGTGTTGTTCTGATGAAAAAAAGAATAAAAAGTGAACTTGTATTTCCAGAGACTCTGGATTTTGATGGCACCAAGAAAAGAAGGCAAGCATACAAAAACCTTACTCTACAGCCTTGTCCTGCCCAAAAAATCTTAAATGTAATGGACAATACAATGTAAGTGCCTGAGAGATAAACTCCTAAAGAAAATCTCATGAAATTTCATTTACACCTGACAAGGTATGAACTGAAGAAGATGAATGACATATAAATGCCACATGGAGGGAGAAATAGCTCTTAGCCATGTTTAAAATGTGACAGAATGGAAATAATTTTGTAAGAAGGAAAATACATGCTTGGATGAGAAAAGATGTCTACAGTATAGCCAAACTTTAAATGTTAAACAGTGTTAATACTCCCAACTGTAGCCACTCAGGTAACACTCTCTTTCTATACTAGGGCAGAAGGAATCTCTTTTACCAAATAATTACATTAGGCTCCCTCTATATGTAGTAATGCAGAAGCTGTATAAAAATAATTGAGTGACTTTGATGAAAATATTTCCCTCTACATATCTCCACTCCACTCCACTCCACTGCAATAGTTTCCCCAAACCAGTAACACAGCTTATAGTAAAATATTTCAATACCTATCTATATATGCTAGTATTTGACCATCCTGCAAAACCTTCCATAATGCCCTTAGCTTTATACCATCAAAGGCACATTCTTAATTTACAACACACAAATTCCATTTTATTTTCTTCTATCAACCATCATATTAATCTCAGATTTCTTCATATTGCCTTGCCATATAACACACTTTGTTACCTTGGTATTACTTTCTCACTCTATGCTTGCCATATTACTGAGGCTTTCCTACATCTCTTTGAATGCAAACAGGATGAGTTTCCTTGTAGTCAGGTTCATTCCCATGATTTTTACCTCCCAGCCACTGCTTTCTATAGGAAATCTCTGAAGTTTCTATGTGTGTTTCATCAGTCATTCCTTTTGCTTTTATAGTTTCTCTTTTCCTCACTGTTTGTACAAATCTGGAGTTGGTATTTACAGATTTGGGAGGAGTGAGGGGTACATGAGGACTTTTTACCTACAAAAACACTTATGTTACAATTCTGTAGTCCAAGTGTATTGAACTTGGTGAGCTATTATTAATACAGAATGTTTGTGTAATGGCATAGTCAGGAAATGAAAGTTCAATTAACATTTTCTCTGTTATTTGAAGCTCTGTACTGAATGTTAGTCAAATAGTACTTCACGGATGCAGTGATACTTATGACACATCAAGTTATAAACAGTCTCATACCATCCCAGATACATAACATACATTCATAACAATTAAACTATATTTTAGTAGTGGTCATTCTTTTGATTTCTTTGCTCTTATATAAGAAACTTAACTACATTTGCTGTTCTGGCTCTATAATTCTGACATTCTTTAATTTAATTGTCAACTTAAGACTTCCTTATTCAGACAGCTTTTAATCTTGTTTGAATGGATCAGATGTTTTACTTTATAGTAACAAGTATGTGTTTTTTAGATTACCTATGGTGTGATTTCATTTTTGTGCAGTTTTTATTTGCATGATGTATGTAGTGTTTTATAATTTAAGTGATATCAATGATGACTGAAATCTTATCAGTGGTATTTTTGAACTGCAGTATAAATGGTGGGTATGATTTTGATTCAATATGTACTACTGAGTGTCTTGGATTCTGTTCTTGTCCACCTTGAATGCCTCCATCTTTTAAGCTTGTACATATTACCGGCATTATAAATAACAAAGCATTGCTTAACTAACCTATATTCATTTCTTTATTAGTGTAGGATAAATGCTGTTTAAGACCTTCATTAATGTTCTTCTATACTATATACACTTCCCAGGCTAACCATGGTAACCACTCCAGTTCATCTAGTTTATGATCTACATCACACATCCTCCTATTTACTTATCTCATTTTTAGTGACTATTTTTCACCCAAAATAAATGGGTACATTACAGAAGATCTCATGCATAGCTGTTGGCTCTGAGGATAGCAATCCAAAATGCCTC